>NC_072816.1:950000-952500 GCF_003013715.1 Candidozyma auris
TTTTGGTGGGATGGCGAAAAAAATGTAAATTTGGGTGAGTGGAGGTGGCTTTCGGGGCGAATGGGGGATGGTTGAGCGGGGATGGAGGAGGTTTTTTCGGGAGGGGTAGTTTGGGCCGGGGAACACGGTGGTGGTGTTGGAATTTGGCTGGGGGGTCTGGTTGGCGAGATAGGCGGGCGTTTTGGGTCAAGCAGGGAGATACAGAGGAACGGGTGGCACAGGGCGGTGCGGCGGGTGAATCACCCCGGGCCGAAAGTTTGAGGCGAAAAGGTGGCCGCGTCGGCGAGAAATGGGGAAAAAGGGCCGTTGGGGACAGCGGGACGGAAGTGTTGGCTCGATGGATAATCTTTTTCGGCCGCGCACAGTGGGTGCAGGACGCGATGAGCATGTGCCGAGGATGTTGGGCCTCGGCTCATCGGATCCACCCAAAAGTCACATTCCAGCACTCATGACCGAAAAAGGTTCGGGCACCAAAAATTCACCATTTTGTATGGCACAGCGATCTGGAAAATTTCCCATAGTTAATTTTCAGGCCGTGCAACGAGCCCCCATACTAAATTTTTTTTGGGATAGGAATTGTGTCGGGAGGTTATATATGGAGAGGACCTATTCTGGGGTCCCTGGGGCCAAACACCAAAGGGTGTTGGCGGTCAGTGGACCCGCCGTCAAGGTAACTTGTTACTTTGGCGCCACTTGGCGGTTGCTGGCGAGCGGAAGAGCCATGTCTGGGCCACGGACATGTCTGAGACCTCCCTTAGATAATCTGGAGTACCAGTCCTCAGGCCAGAGGGGTGAAAAAAAGAAAAGAGGCAGCCAAAAGACAAATTGTAAAAAGGCAAAAGGCCCAAAAATAAAAAGTAAAAAAAAGAAGAGATGGCCTGGCGATGCCAGCACCCACGGCAGATGGCCTTGGTGGAGGTTTACGGACTATAGAAGAATGCGGTGCTGCCGCCCCAAGAGGAGGCCTGCCAGGCTAAAAATGGTGCTGATCCCGGCGCAGGCTCGAAAGAGTTTTAGAGCAAGGGATGCCCGCAATTGAGGGCCTCGCCGCGCGGACGGACCTTCCGTGAGTCAGGCCACCAAACCTGTCATGGTCCCCCGATCTGGGCTCCTTCCCTCGTGAAATCACTCGGTTGGAGAATGATCCCCACTATGGGCCGCTGTGGCAACTAGGCGGAAAATAATCCACGCTACACGAGTAGCCCCTGCCACAGGGATACGTGGTCTCCGGAGTCGCGGAGGCAAGAAACGACTCAACGAATGCTCCGGCGGGGGCACTCGGCAAAGGGAAGTCTGAGCAGGAGTCTTGCAACCCTGTGACGAAGGCGACCCTGGGCCGTGTTGAGCCCGCAGTGACGCTTTGGTGTCCCTCCCTTTCTGCGGAACCCGGTGGAGCCATTAGTTGGTGAATCGGGCTACGGGACTGCGGGATGAGCAGCCGGTGGTGGCAGCCCCGACTGCGGCCCATTTTTGGGTGCTGACCCTTCGGGTCGGCAGCTTTGGCACCCTTCGGGTGTCTACAACCGCGGAGGTGCGGGAGTCGCTGGCAACAGCGCAACCCCGTCTTTGGGCGGGCTTTATGTGGTGCTGGCAGTGAGACGCCCTGCTGCTGGTGCCTCGGCGAGGAGCTCGATCAAAGACGAAAGGCGGTGGCGCTGCTACATCTGACGCTAGCATACGAGCCTGCTTCGGCGTGTTCTTGTATGTGGGCGGGACGGTGGGCAGCAAAGTCGTCGGGCCACTCGTGAGGGTGCCCTTGCCACCTCGGTGGCAGAAAGGTCTGACTGCTGGAATTATGGGAACCCATGAAACCGGCGGCTAGACCTTTGCTTTGGCGGCTAGCCGTGGTCTTGTGCCGTTACAACCTGGGCGTCTCGGCGCTGTCTAAGGAGTTTCCACAAGACTTTGACTTGCTGCCCAGTATGGCCTCGGGCAGATCCCTTGTAGGGTTGTCAAGCAACCTCCCCGTTGGACCACTGGTCTAGCGGCGAAGGCTGGATTCGGTGGATTACTAGGCGATGCCAAACGTCCATTGAACGCAATGGGGACCCACGTATCCCCTCTGACGCTGGGCGGTCGCAGCATGCTGTGGCCACCCCGGCGGAAGAAGAATTAGGCTACGCAAGCTCAGCTAGACACTTTCACTTGCTGATAGTTATCTGGTTGATCCTGCCAGTAGTCATATGCTTTGTCTCAAAGATTAAGCCATGCATGTCTAAGTATAAACGATTATACAGTGAAACTGCGAATGGCTCATTAAATCAGTTATCGTTTATTTGATAGTACCCTGCTAATTGGCATACGCCTGGCAATTCTAGAGCTAATACATGCGCAAAGCCCGACTTCTGGGAGGGCTGTATTTATTAGATAAAAATCAACGCTGCTTGATGATTCATAATAACTTGTCGAATCGCATGGCCTCGTGCCGGCGATGGTTCATTCAAATTTCTGCCCTATCAACTTTCGATGGTAGGATAGAGGCCTACCATGGTTTCAACGG
>NC_072816.1:960000-962500 GCF_003013715.1 Candidozyma auris
CAACCCCGTCTTTGGGCGGGCTTCTTTATGTGGTGCTGGCAGTGGAGACGCCCTGCTGCTGGTGCCTCGGCGAGGAGCTCGATCAAAGACGAAAAGGCGGTGGCGCTGCTACACATCTGACGCTAGCATACGAGCCTGCTTCGGCGTGTTCTTGTATGTGGGCGGGACGGTGGGCAGCAAAGTCGTCGGGCCACTCGTGAGGGTGCCCTTGCCACCTCGGTGGCAGAAAGGTCTGACTGCTGGAATTATGGGAACCCATGAAACCGGCGGCTAGACCTTTTGCTTGGCGGCTAGCCGTGGTCTTGTGCCGTTACAACCTGGGCGTCTCGGCGCTGTCTAAGGAGTTTCCACAAGACTTTGACTTGCTGCCAAGTATGGCCTCGGGCAGATCCCTTGTAGGGCTGTCCAAGCAACCTCCCCCGTTGGACCACTGGTCTAGCGGCGAAGGCTGGATTCGGTGGATTACTAGGCGATGCCAAACGTCCATTGAACGCAATGGGGACCCACGTATCCCCTCTGACGCTGGGCGGTCGCAGCATGCTGTGGCCACCCCGGCGGAAGAAGAATTGTGGGCTACGCAAGCTCAGCTAGACACTTTCACTTGCTGATAGTTATCTGGTTGATCCTGCCAGTAGTCATATGCTTGTCTCAAAGATTAAGCCATGCATGTCTAAGTATAAACGATTATACAGTGAAACTGCGAATGGCTCATTAAATCAGTTATCGTTTATTTGATAGTACCTTGCTAATTGGCATACGCCTGGCAATTCTAGAGCTAATACATGCGCAAAAGCCCGACTTCTGGGAGGGCTGTATTTATTAGATAAAAAATCAACGCTGCTTGATGATTCATAATAACTTGTCGAATCGCATGGCCTCGTGCCGGCGATGGTTCATTCAAATTTCTGCCCTATCAACTTTCGATGGTAGGATAGAGGCCTACCATGGTTTCAACGGGTAACGGGGAATAAGGGTTCGGTTCCGGAGAGGGAGCCTGAGAAACGGCTACCACATCCAAGGAAGGCAGCAGGCGCGCAAATTACCCAATCCCGACACGGGGAGGTAGTGACAATAAATAACGATGCAGGGGCCCTTTCGGGTCTTGTAATTGGAATGAGTACAATGTAAATACCTTAACGAGGAACAATTGGAGGGCAAGTCTGGTGCCAGCAGCCGCGGTAATTCCAGCTCAAGAGCGTATATTAAAGTTGTTGCAGTTAAAAAGCTCGTAGTTGAACCTTGGGTTTTGGAGAGGTCCACCTCACGGTGAGTACTTCCATATCAAGACCTTTCCTCTGCTTCCTCGCAAGAGCAGCAGAATATTACTGAGTAAATGAGAGTGTTCAAAGCAGGCGCGCTTGAATCTGTTAGCATGGAATAATAGAATAGGACGCATGGTTCTATTTTGTTGGTTTCTAGGACCATCGTAATGATTAATAGGGACGGTCAGGGGCATCAGTATTCAGTTGTCAGAGGTGAAATTCTTGGATTTACTGAAGACTAACTGCGAAAGCATTTGCCAAGGACGTTTTCATTAATCAAGAACGAAAGTTAGGGGATCGAAGATGATCAGATACCGTCGTAGTCTTAACCATAAACTATGCCGACTAGGGATCGGGCGGCGTTCATCTAGTGACGCGCTCGGCACCTTACGAAAATCAAAGTTTTTGGGTTCTGGGGGAGTATGGTCGCAAGGCTGAAACTAAAGGAATTGACGGAAGGGCACCACCAGAGTGGAGCCTGCGGCTAATTTGACTCAACACGGGGAAACTCACCAGGTCCAGACACAATAAGGATTGACAGATTGAGAGCTCTTTCTTGATTTTGTGGGTGGTGGTGCATGGCCGTTCTTAGTTGGTGGAGTGATTTGTCTGCTAATTGCGATAACGAACGAGACCTTAACCTCTAAATAGTGCTGCCAGCGCCTCTTGTGCTGGCGCTGCACTTCTAGGGGGACTATTGACTTGAAGTCGATGGAAGTTTGAGGCAATAACAGGTCTGTGATGCCCTTAGACGTTCTGGGCCGCACGCGCTACACTGACGGAGCCAGCGAGTTGACCTTGGCCGAGAGGCCTGGGAAATCTTGGGAAACTCCGTCGTGCTGGGGATAGAACATTGCAATTGTTGCTCTTCAACGAGGAATTCCTAGTAAGCGCAAGTCACCAACTTGCGTTGATTACGTCCTGCCCTTTGTACACCGCCCGTCGCTACTACCGATTGAATGGCTTAGTGAGGCCTCCGGATCTGGCATGCCCCGAGGGCAACCTCGCGCGCGCCGGAAGCTGGTCAAACTTGGTCATTTAGAAGTAAAAGTCGTAACAAGGTTTCCGTAGGTGAACCTGCGGAAGGATCATTATTGATATTTTGCATACACACTGATTTGGATTTTAAAACTAACCCAACGTTAAGTTCAACTAAACTATAAAGAAAACTTTCAACAACGGATCTCTTGGTTCTCGCATCGATGAAGAACGCAGCGAAATGCGATACGTAGTATGAC
>NC_072816.1:985000-987500 GCF_003013715.1 Candidozyma auris
TTGGAGAATGATCCCCAATTATGGGCCGCTGTGGCAACTAGGGCGGAAAATAATCCACGCTACACGAGTAGCCCCTTGCCACAGGGATACGTGGTCTCCGGAGTCGCGGAGGCAAGAAACGACTCAACGAATGCTCCGGCGGGGGCACTCGGCAAGGGAAGTCTGAGCAGGAGTCTTGCAACCCTGTGACGAAGGCGACCCTGGGCCGTGTTGAGCCCGCAAGTGACGCTTTGGTGTCCCTCCCCTTTCTGCGGAACCCGGTGGAGCCATTAGGTTGGTGAATCGGGCTGCAGGGACTGCGGGATGAGCAGCCGGTGGTGTGGCAGCCCCGACTGCGGCCCATTTTTGGGTGCTGACCCTTCGGGTCGGCAGCTGGCACCCTTCGGGTGTCTACAACCGCGGAGGTGCGGGAGTCGCTGGCAACAGCGCAACCCCGTCTTTGGGCGGGCTTCTTTATGTGGTGCTGGCAGTGGAGACGCCCTGCTGCTGGTGCCTCGGCGAGGAGCTCGATCAAAGACGAAAAGGCGGTGGCGCTGCTACACATCTGACGCTAGCATACGAGCCTGCTTCGGCGTGTTCTTGTATGTGGGCGGGACGGTGGGCAGCAAAGTCGTCGGGCCACTCGTGAGGGTGCCCTTGCCACCTCGGTGGCAGAAAGGTCTGACTGCTGGAATTATGGGAACCCATGAAACCGGCGGCTAGACCTTTTGCTTGGCGGCTAGCCGTGGTCTTGTGCCGTTACAACCTGGGCGTCTCGGCGCTGTCTAAGGAGTTTCCACAAGACTTTGACTTGCTGCCAAGTATGGCCTCGGGCAGATCCCTTGTAGGGCTGTCCAAGCAACCTCCCCCGTTGGACCACTGGTCTAGCGGCGAAGGCTGGATTCGGTGGATTACTAGGCGATGCCAAACGTCCATTGAACGCAATGGGGACCCACGTATCCCCTCTGACGCTGGGCGGTCGCAGCATGCTGTGGCCACCCCGGCGGAAGAAGAATTGTGGGCTACGCAAGCTCAGCTAGACACTTTCACTTGCTGATAGTTATCTGGTTGATCCTGCCAGTAGTCATATGCTTGTCTCAAAGATTAAGCCATGCATGTCTAAGTATAAACGATTATACAGTGAAACTGCGAATGGCTCATTAAATCAGTTATCGTTTATTTGATAGTACCTGCTAATTGGCATACGCCTGGCAATTCTAGAGCTAATACATGCGCAAAGCCCGACTTCTGGGAGGGCTGTATTTAATAGATAAAAATCAACGCTGCTTGATGATTCATAATAACTTGTCGAATCGCATGGCCTCGTGCCGGCGATGGTTCATTCAAATTCTGCCCTATCAACTTTCGATGGTAGGGATAGAGGCCTACCATGGTTTCAACGGGTAACGGGGAATAAGGGTTCGGTTCCGGAGAGAGCCTGAGAAACAGCTACCACATCCAAGGAAGGCAGCAGGCGCGCAATTACCCAATCCCGACACGGGGAGTAGTGACAATAAATAACGATGCAGGGCCCTTTCGGGTCTTGTAATTGGAATGAGTACAATGTAAATACCTTAACGAGGAACAATTGGAGGGCAAGTCTGGTGCCAGCAGCCGCGGTAATTCCAGCTCAAGAGCGTATATTAAAGTTGTTGCAGTTAAAAAGCTCGTAGTTGAACCTTGGGTTTTGAGGAGGTCCACCTCACGGTGAGTACTCCATATCAAGACCTTTCCTCTGCTTCCTCGCAAGAGCAGCAGAATATTACTGAGTAAATGAGAGTGTTCAAAGCAGGCGCACGCTTGAATCTGTTAGCATGGAATAATAGAATAGGACGCATGGTTCTATTTTGTTGGTTTCTAGGACCATCGTAATGATTAATAGGGACGGTCAGGGGCATCAGTATTCAGTTGTCAGAGGTGAAATTCTTGGATTTACTGAAGACTAACTACTGCGAAAGCATTTGCAAGGACGTTTTCATTAATCAAGAACGAAAGTTAGGGGATCGAAGATGATCAGATACCGTCGTAGTCTTAACCATAAACTATGCCGACTAGGGATCGGGCGGCGTTCATCTAGTGACGCGCTCGGCACCTTACGAGAAATCAAAGTTTTTGGGTTCTGGGGAGTATGGTCGCAAGGCTGAAACTTAAAGGAATTGACGGAAGGGCACCACCAGGAGTGGAGCCTGCGGCAATTTGACTCAACACGGGGAAACTCACCAGGTCCAGACACAATAAGGATTGACAGATTGAGAGCTCTTTCTTGATTTTGTGGGTGGTGGTGCATGGCCGTTCTTAGTTGGTGGAGTGATTTGTCTGCTTAATTGCGATAACGAACGAGACCTTAACCTCTAAATAGTGCTGCCAGCGCGCCTCTTGTGCTGGCGCTGCACTTCTTAGGGGGACTATTGACTTGAAGTCGATGGAAGTTTGAGGCAATAACAGGTCTGTGATGCCCTTAGACGTTCTGGGCCGCACGCGCGCTACACTGACGGAGCCAGCGAGTTGACCTTGGCCGAGA
>NC_072816.1:992500-995000 GCF_003013715.1 Candidozyma auris
AAAAGGTGGCCGCGTCGGCGAAATGGGGAAAAAGGGCCGTTGGGGACAGCGGGACGGAAGTGTTAGCTCGATGGATAATCTTTTTCGGCCGCGCACAGTGGGTGCAGGACGCGATGAGCATGTGCCGAGGATGTTGGGCCTCGGCTCATCGGATCCACCCAAAAAGTCACATTCCAGCACTCACATGACCGAAAAAAGGTTCGGGCACCAAAAAATTCACCATTTGTATGGCATAGCGCGATCTGGAAAATTTCCCATAGTTAATTTTCAGGCCGTGCAACGAGCCCCCATACTAAATTTTTTTGGGATAGGAATTGTGTCGGGAGGTTATATGGGAGGACCTATTCTGGGGTCCCGGGGCCAAACACCAAAGGGTGTTGGCGGTCAAGTGGACCCGCCGTCAAGGTAACTTGTTGCTGGCGCCACTTGGCAGTTGCTGGCGAGCGGAAGAGCCATGTCTGGGCCACGGACATGTCTGAGACCTCCCTTAGATAATCTGGAGTACCAGTCCTCAGGCCAGAGGGGTGAAAAAAAAGAAAAGAGGCAGCCAAAGACAAATTGTAAAAAGGCAAAGGCCCAAAAATAAAAAGTAAAAAAAAAGAAGAGATGGCCTGGCGATGCCATACCCACGGCAGATGGCCTTGGTGGAGGTTTACGGACTATAGAAGAATGCGGTGCTGCCGCCCCAGAGAGGCCTGCCAGGCTAAAAATGGTGCTGATCCGGCGCAGGCTCGAAAGAGTTTTAGAGCAAGGGATGCCCGCAGTGGAGGGCCTCAAGCCGCGCGGACGGACCTTCCGTGAGTCAGGCCACCAAACCTGTCATGGTCCCCCGATCTGGGCTCCTTCCCTCGTGAAATCACTCGGTTGGAGAATGATCCCCAATTATGGGCCGCTGTGCAACTAGGCGGAAAATAATCCACGCTACAGAGTAGCCCCTTGCCACAGGGATACGTGGTCTCCGGAGTCGCGGAGGCGAAACGACTCAACGAATGCTCCGGCGGGGGCACTCGGCAAGGGAAGTCTGAGCAGGGAGTCTTGCAACCCTGTGACGAAGGCGACCCTGGGCCGTGTTGAGCCCGCAAGTGACGCTTTGGTGTCCCTCCCTTTCTGCGGAACCCGGTGGAGCCATTAGGTTGGTGAATCGGGCTGCAGGGACTGCGGGATGAGCAGCCGGTGGTGTGGCAGCCCCGACTGCGGCCCATTTTTGGGTGCTGACCCTTCGGGTCGGCAGCTTTAGCACCCTTCGGGTGTCTACAACCGCGAGGTGCGGGAGTCGCTGGCAACAGCGCAACCCCGTCTTTGGGCGGGCTTCTTTATGGTGCTGGCAGTGGAGACGCCCTGCTGCTGGTGCCTCGGCGAGGCTCGATCAAAGACGAAAAAGCGATGGCGCTGCTACATCTGACGCTAGCATACGAGCCTGCTTCGGCGTGTTCTTGTATGTGGGCGGGACGGTGGGCAGCAAAGTCGTCGGGCCACTCGTGAGGGTGCCTTGCACCTCGGTGGCAGAAAGGTCTGACTGCTGGAATTATGGGAACCCATGAAACCGGCGGCTAGACCTTTTAGCAGCAGCTAGCCGTGGTCTTGTGCCGTTACAACCTGGGCGTCTCGGCGCTGTCTAAGAGTTTCCACAAGACTTTGACTTGCTGCCAAGTATGGCCTCAGGGCAGATCCCTTGTAGGGGCTGTCAAGCAACCTCCCCGTTGGACCACTGGTCTAGCGGCGAAGGCTGGATTCGGTGGATTACTAGGCGATGCCAAACGTCCATTGAACGCAATGGGGACCCACGTATCCCCTCTGACGCTGGGCGGTCGCAGCATGCTAGCCACCCCGGCGGAAGAAGAATGTGAGCTACGCAAGCTCAGCTAGACACTTTCACTTGCTGATAGTTATCTGGTTGATCCTGCCAGTAGTCATATGCTTGTCTCAAAGATTAAGCCATGCATGTCTAAGTATAAACGATTATACAGTGAAACTGCGAATGGCTCATTAAATCAGTTATCGTTTATTTGATAGTACCTTGCTAATTGGCATACGCCTGGCAATTCTAGAGCTAATACATGCGCAAAGCCCGACTTCTGGGAGGGCTGTATTTCAATGATAAAAATCAACGCTGCTGATGATTCATAATAACTTGTCGAATCGCATGGCCTCGTGCCGGCGATGGTTCATTCAAATTTCTGCCCTATCAACTTTCGATGGTAGGATAGAGGCCTACCATGGTTTCAACGGGTAACGGGGAATAAGGGTTCGGTTCCGGAGAGAGCCTGAAACAGCTACCACATCCAGGAAGGCAGCAGGCGCGCAAATTACCCAATCCCGACACGGGGAGTAGTGACAATAAATAACGATGCAGGGCCCTTTCGGGTCTTGTAATTGGAATGAGTACAATGTAAATACCTTAACGAGGAACAATTGGAGGCAAGTCTGGTGCCAGCAGCCGCGGTAATTCCAGCTCCAAGAGCGTATATTAAAGTTGTTGCAGTTAAAAAGCTCGTAGTTG
>NC_072816.1:1002500-1007026 GCF_003013715.1 Candidozyma auris
AAGCAACCTCCCCGTTGGACCACTGGTCTAGCGGCGAAGGCTGGATTCGGTGGATTACTAGGCGATGCAAACGTCCATTGAACGCAATGGGGACCCACGTATCCCCTCTGACGCTGGGCGGTCGCAGCATGCTAGCACCCGGCGGAAGAAGAATTGAGCTACGCAAGCTCAGCTAGACACTTTCCTGCTGATAGTTATCTGGTTGATCCTGCCAGTAGTCATATGCTTGTCTCAAGATTAAGCCATGCATGTCTAAGTATAAACGATTATACAGTGAAACTGCAGAATGGCTCATTAAATCAGTTATCGTTTATTTGATAGTACCTTGCTAATTGGCACGCCTGGCAATTCTAGAGCTAATACATGCGCAAAAGCCCTGACTTCTGGGAGGGCTGTATTCAATGATAAAAATCAACGCCTTGATGATTCATAATAACTTGTCGAATCGCGGGCCTCGTGCCGGCGATGGTTCATTCAAATTTCTGCCCTATCAACTTTCGATGGTAGGATAGAGGCCTACCATGGTTTCAACGGGTAACGGGGAATAAAGGGTTCCGGTTCCGGAGAGGAGCCTGAGAGCAGCTACCACATCCAAGGAAGGCAGCAGGCGCAAATTACCCAATCCCGACACGGGGAGGTAGTGACAATATAACGATGCAGGGCCCTTTCGGGTCTTGTAATTGGAATGATACAATGTAAATACCTTAACGAGGAACAATTGGAGGGCAAGTCTGGTGCCAGCAGCCGCGGTAATTCCAGCTCAAGAGCGTATATTAAAGTTGTTGCAGTTAAAAAGCTCGTAGTTGAACCTTGGGTTTTGGAGGAGGTCCACCTCACGGTGAGTACTTCATATCAAGACCTTTCCTCTGCTTCCTCGCAAGAGCAGCAGAATATTACTGAGTAAATGAGAGTGTTCAAAGCAGGCACACTTGAATCTGTTAGCATGGAATAATAGAATAGGACGCATGGTTCTATTTGTTGGTTTCTAGGACCATCGTAATGATTAATAGGGACGGTCAGGGGCATCAGTATTCAGTTGTCAGAGGTGAAATTCTTGGATTTACTGAAGACTAACTACTGCGAAAGCATTTGCCAGGACGTTTTCATTAATCAAGAACGAAAGTTAGGGGATCAAGATGATCAGATACCGTCGTAGTCTTAACCATAAACTATGCCGACTAGGGATCGGGCGGCGTTCATCTAGTGACGCGCTCGGCACCTTGACGAAATCAAGTTTTTGGGTTCTGGGGGAGTATGGTCGCAGGCTGAAACTTAAAGGAATTGACGGAAGGGCACCGCAGAATGGAGCCTGCGGCTAATTTGACTCAACACGGAAACTCACCAGGTCCAGACACAATAAGGATTGACAGATTGAGAGCTCTTTCTTGATTTTGTGGGTGGTGGTCATGGCCGTTCTTAGTTGGTGGAGTGATTTGTCTGCTTAATTGCGATAACGAACGAGACCTTAACCTCTAAATAGTGCTGCCAGCGCGCCTCTGTGCTGGCGCTGCACTTCTTGGGGGGACTATTGACTGAAGTCGATGGAAGTTTGAGGCAATAACAGGTCTGTGATGCCCTTAGACGTTCTGGGCAGCACGCGCTACACTGACGGAGCCAGCGAGTTGACCTTGGCCGAGAGGCCTGGGAAATCTTGAAACTCCGTCGTGCTGGGATGAGAGCATTGCAGTGTTGCTCTTCAACGAGGAATTCTAGTAGCGCAAGTCACCAACTGCGTTGATTACGTCCCCTGCCCTTTGTACACCGCCCGTCGCTACTACCGATTGAATGACAGTGAGGCCTCCGGATCTGGCATGCCCCGAGGGCAACCTCGCGCGCCGAAGCTGGTCAAACGGTCATTTAGAGTAAAAGTCGTAACAAGGTTTCCGTAGGTGAACCTGCGAAGGATCATTATTGATATTTTGCATACACACTGATTTGGATTTTAAAACTAACCAACGTTAAGTTCAACTAAACTATAAAGAAACTTTCAACAACGGATCTCTTGGTTCTCGCATCGATGAAGAACGCAGCGAAATGCGATACGTAGTATGACTTGCGAGACGTGAATCATCGAATCTTTGAACGCACATTGCGCCTTTGGGTATTCCCCAAGGCATGCCTGTTGACGTGATGTCTTCTCACAATCTTCGCGGTGGCGCTGCATTCACAAAATTACAGCTTGCACGAAAAAAATCTACGCTTTTTTTCGTTTTGGTATCATGCCTCAAATCAGGTAGGACTACCCGCTGAACTTAAGCATATCAATAAGCGGAGGAAAAAACCAACAAGGGATTGCCTCAGTAACGGCGAGTGAAGCGGCAAGAGCTCAACTTTGGAATCGCTCGGCGAGTGTAGTCTGGAGGTGGCCACCACGGTGTTCTAGCAGCAGAGCAAGTCGCTGGAACAAGGCGCCAGCGGTGACAGCCCGTACCTGCTTTTGCTAGTGCTTCCTGTGCCCACCGACGAGTCGAGTTGTTTGGGAATGCAGCTCTAAATTGGGTGGTAAATTCCATCTAAGGCTAAATATTGGCGAGAGACCGATAGCGAACAAGTACAGTGATGGAAAGATGAAAGCACTTTGAAAGAGAGTGAAACAGTACGTGAAATTGTTGAAGGAGGGCTTGCACCAGACACGGTTTCAGCCGGGCCAGCATCAAGTAGAACGGGGTTAAAGACCTGGGAGAATGTAGCTACCTCTTGGTAGTGGTATAGCCCATGGTGATGACCCTGTTTTGCCCTGAGGACAGCGGTCTCTAGGATGCTGGCACCGATGGTTGCAACCACCGTCTTGAAACACGGACCAAGAGTCTAACGTCTATGAGTGTACGGGTGAAAAAACCCTGCGCGGAATGAAAGTAAGAGGTTGGAACCCTCTCGGGGTGCACAATCGACCGACCCAGAAGTGCTCGGACGGGTTTGAGTAGAACATAGCTGTTGGGACGAGATGGTGAACTATACCTGAATAGGGGTGAGCCAGAGGGAAACTCTGGTGGAGCTCGTAGCAGTTCTGACGTGCAAATCGATCGTCGAATTTGGGTATGGGGGCGAAAGACTAATCGAACCATCTAGTAGCTGGTTCTGCCGAAGTTTCCCTCAGGATAGCGAAGCTCGTTACAAACAGTTTTATGAGGTAAAGCGAATGATTAGAGTCTCGGGGCTGAAATGGCCTTAGCCTATTCTCAAACTTTAAATGTAGAAGTCGCGTTGCTCAATTGAACGTGGACATACGAATGTAGAGCTTTTAGTGGGCCATTTTTGGTAAACAGAACTGGCGATGCAGGATGAACCGAACGCGAAGTTAAAGTGCCGGAATGCACGCTCATCAGACACCACAAAGGTGTTGGTTCATCTAGACAGCCGGACGGTGGCCATGGAAGTCGGAATCCGCTGAGGGTGTGTAACAACTCACCGGCCGAATGAACTAGCCTGAAAATGGATGGCGCTCAAGCGTGCTACTTATACTTCGCCAGCAGCCTGTTTGCAGGTTGCCAGTAGGCCGGGCGTGGGGGTGGTGACGAAGCCTTGGCTGTGAAGCTGGGTCGAACCGCCCCTAGTGCAGATCTTGGTGGTAGTACAAATATTCAAGCAGAACTTTGAAGACTGAAGTGGGGAAAGGTTCCATGTCAACAGCAGATGGACATGGGTGAGTCGATCCTAACCCTCAGGTTAAACCTGATGAAAGTCGCCTCTTTGTTGAGGCCTCTGGGGAAAGGAATCTGGTTAAAATTCCAGAACTTGGATGCGGAACTCACGGCAACGTAACTGAATGTGGAGACGCCGGCGTGGGCCCTGGGAGGAATTTCTTTTCTTCTAACAGCCTGACCCTGGGTGGATTATCCGGAGATGGGGTTTGTTGGCTGGAAGAGGCGCGGCCTTTGTTTTGCCGCGTCTGGGTGCCTTCGGCGGTCCTTGAAAATCCGCAGGAAGAATGTTTTCGCGCCAAGTCGTACTGATAACCGCAGCAGGTCTCCCAAGGTTAACAGCCTCTAGATTGATAGAACAATGTAGATAAGGGAAGTCGGCAAAATGGATCCGTAACTTCCGGGATAAGGATTGGCTCTAAGGGTTGGGTGGTTTAGTGTTTCTTGCGGCGGTGGTTGCCGGCCAGGCAGCTAACAGCACGGGGTCGGCTGCTTGGGCTGGCAACTCCGCCAAAGCTTGGAGCGCCGCCACCATTTGCAACCAACAGAACTGGTACGGACAAGAATCTGACTGTCTAATTAAAACATAGCATTGCGATGGTCAGAAAGTGATGTTGACGCAATGTGATTTCTCGCAGTTATGTAATGATCAAGTGAAGAAATTCAACAAGCGCGGGTAAACGGCGGAGTAACTATGATCTCTTAGGTAGCCAAATGCCTCGTCATCTAATTAGTGACGCGCATGAATGGATTAACAAGATTCCCACTGTCCTATCTACTATCTAGCGAAAACCACAGCCAGGGAACGGGCTTGGCAGTATCAAGAAGAAGACCCTGTTAGAGCGACTCTAGTTTGACATTGTGAAAAGACATGGAGGGTGTAGA
>NC_072817.1:900000-1004684 GCF_003013715.1 Candidozyma auris
TCTCTTTCGATATTCTGCCCGAATTCTGGAGGCCACTTCTAACCAGTCCTTCAAGGCCCATGGCAAGGGCTCCTACCCTTTTGAGTGTTCCGACAGCGCTTATGCAGGCTCGCCTAATTTGCACAGCACAGGCACTCTCGTTAACAGGAGGTTCATGCAGGCGCTGTCGACGCAGAGAGAGTTCTATGCATGTGAGCAGGTTTTTGGTGGTGATGACGGATAAAGAGGCATGCGCATGGCGTTTTGATGGAGATGTGCCTCAGAACGGCTCCATCTATTCTGGCCGCTTTTGCAAATTGGGTTGCCAACTTTATTGAGCTTCTGGGGTCATTGAGTCGAAAAAGGATCTCGGTGAGGAAGACCGTTGAAATTTCAACACACATGAATCAAGCATCGCGATCGACGTTCTTCGCTGATCCCATGTGACAGATCCCTACTCATCATCAAATCCACCAGAGCCTTTCATCACCACAAATTACTTTGGTAATATTTACTAAGAACTTCGAAAGCCATGTACGGCGCTAACTGTCAACACCAATAACCCCGGTACTATCAGCCCTGGCCAGAATACAGATCCTCAGATCATCTGCACACAAACAATAGTCGCCACGGTCGACTTGAACTTTTTTGCCGTTAGATCTCAAGGACATCAATCTAATCATATAGGCAGGCGCTGTGCTAATCGTGGAAACGAGAGAAGGATTGTACCCATTGATGCTCTGATAACAGAGGGTCCTCAACGTTGCGCAAAAGCGCAAATTTTTGGGAACCATCGGCAAGCATCTTTGTGCTCAATCACTCGCGTGGCCGATATTTCCCGTCACTCTTATTCGCACACCAAGGGTCCTCATTTTATGTAGCCCATGTTTGCGGATGCTGTGCTCTCACAGTGAGGTAGAACAATAGGGTTATGCGATGGATGTATATCTCCACCAAGTAAGCTCAGCTAGAGCGCCCTCGATCACTCGTGCGAGAGCGAACATGCATCGAGGCGCTTCGTAAGTGGAAGGGTAACCAGTCTTGTGGCGGTTTGAGGTGAACATCTGCTGTGGGGTGTCAAGATACGTTTGCAGGACGGGCTATTCGTGACACAAGTTTTGAGGTCCCCCCAACAAATGTGGTTGATCTGATGCAAGCTGATGAAAATCGGCAATCGCTGTTTGCGCCGATTAGTGTATTTTGCTAAAGACTAGAACCTCCTGGAATGTAAAGGTTCGCAGGATGGTCTCCAGGAGTTCGTCTAGGGCGGGGCAAACGGAATTAAGGTCGCTTTGATAGCTCAGACAATGCTGCCTCTTTAAATTTTTCTCATCTAAATGGATGAAACATTAGCTTTAAGTCGATTATTTGCATCTTAAGCTGCCAAGAGTAACTCGGTTTAGATCCCGTTAACAATACATGCGCAATAGTACAAGGCCTCGCCAAGACGTTCCGTTTTACATCAAAATGAGAATATGGCCGTGAACCAGTATTGTCACCATTTAAACAAAGGAAATCACTTGGACTGGCAAGACAACATTGTTTGTGAGAATGCAGAAGCTCTTCTATGATCATACCACCTCCTTTTAATCAAGAAGTTTAGGAACTGTTTCGTACGCCTTGCAGTTATCTGAAGGAGTACTATTAACACATTACCAAACTGTAGTTATTAAATTAGTTAAATCTATAACTCCTCTCGGGCTGACCTGATAAGAATTTCACTATTTCGCGTTTAAGGAGCATGCCTTTGTTAGCGTCGAGGAATAGAAATAAAATGAAAGAAACTAAGAAAAAAGAAATATATAAAAGGGGAAGAACGTGAATGAAAATGGTAGTAGTATTTGCTTTTTAGTAGCTGCCAATATTTATTTTGCCGGACTGTACCACCGTGGGACTTTTCCTGCTTGTGCCCCATGGAAGGCTTCGAGAAATCGGATGATTCTCAACGCAACCACGCATGCCGACTACATTCACTTCTCCACCAAATGATTGTTCTTTTCTCGATCGATATTAATTTTTCCTTTCCTCGTGATTTTCGAAGATTACGAGACCACTGGTCTTTCTTGGCGTAGGGAAACGATCTCCGTACATCGTTGCGAAGATCGTCACTAAATAGCCCAAAGGAACAGCAGCGCCACGTTTTAAAAGAAGGGCTTGGTATGAGAACAAAGCTAACACAATCAGATGCATGAGTGGCGATTATCTCTTGCACTCGAGTAAGTTGCAGCCGAGGGACATTCTTTGGAGGCTAACAATTGATTGTAGATCTTATTATTGTAGGGAGGAAAGAAAGGAGCATTTCCCTTAACCACCGGTGAGGGTTTACAAAAATAGGTAATATTTCCTGGAAGCAGTAGCCTGTCTCTGTGAAAAATACCGAGACCAGCAATTTCTTTACGAAGCCCCCCTGCCCTAAAATTATCACACCTGAGCGACCACGATACGTGAGCTTATCGCCAACAATAATCTATGTACTACGGAAGACAATTTTCCAATTCAGGAAAGCCTCGACTCTGAGTGAACGGTCCAGCTCAAAGCATCCAATTGCAACTCTCAGTCAGCCTTTATTTTGGCACTGGGGCGGTTCTCCTACATGATATCTTCGACAACGATTATCACAAATCTCGTCACTGTGACCTCCCCATGACTCTCAAAACCTCATGCCATTTGGAGAAGTGGCACATCAATTGCATGCAGCCTAGCAAATACTAAGTGTACAATCAGGGCGCCCTTGAGGGCGGTCGGAATCAACGTGTTACAGCAAAGAGTTACAAACAAGAAGATAAGTTTCCAGAAGCACCATGCTACATAGCCGAAGTGCTGGAACGGAAACAAGTGACACGGACAAAAATAGAAACAAAAATGGAGAAACAAATCCAACGTATAGTAAAGATCTCCCGCGGACAAATCTTTGAAGCCCTGCCCTCACCAACTGGACGTGGCCCAATAGACCTTCACCTTGCTGCTCACATATTCTGCTAATTGGGGGCTTCTAGGATTTCTGGGGATTGTCAATCAGGATTTGCATCCATTGAATTGTAGACGAAGGAGGAGAGGGGAAGATGAGGATAACAGAGCGCAAATCCGATGCATTTGTCCCCCAAGTGCCCGGACCCCCACACGCCCTGGGGGCCATTTTGGGCTCGCCTGGTGTCGCCTGGGCTCTCCGGATGTGTCAGCCGTTAAGTTTCCTAACCACCAGTAGACGAGGTAGGGTATTTAGGGCTGCTGGGGTATATATTCCTGCGTATAGCCCGGGCGTCGTGGAGGAAACGACGCCGCAGCAACATACATGGCCCAATCAATAAAACCAGTGGGAATACACAATATTGGCGGGTGCCACACGCTTTCAACGCGCTGCGCCGCCATGCAATGCATCTGTCTCTTCTGCCACTTCCATGCATGCGTGAAGGCGCATTCCACCGACTTATCCACTGCCCGGGTGCAGAACGTAGAGCCCCTTCTCGCATGCAATCTGCTTATATTTCTGTGCAGCGACAAACTCTTCACATTCATGGGTATTATCTCGGCTAATCTCGTTTCTTCCCTCGTCCTCCATATATAAGAAGCTCCTCCCCTGATTTTGCAGCCACCTAGGCTTTTTCATTCCCATACTCGCTTTTCAATTATATTCCTCCCACATATTCCCGTCCAATTCTCTGCAATTGCATCCTCAACCCCCCAATGCCTGCTGCCACCGCCAAAGTCAAGTTACCCTCCATCCTGGAACTAACGAGCCATTCTGCTCTTGCCCATGACCCGCTCCCCTCGTCGCTCTCCCTGACCCCTTCCAGCTTGCTGCCTCTGATTTTCCATCAACCTTCCACAATCTCGTCCTCAGCGGCATCCTCCTTCAGAAACTTCGATCTCCACCACATACCTCCTCCTCTCCCATTACACCCCCAGCATCTACCTCCCCGCCCATTGCCGCCTCTGCTGTCACACTACTCGTACGGCCAGCCGCCAGTGCCCTCTCCAATTTTCCAGCACCACCAGCATCTCCTACCCCATCATCAACAGCAGCAGCAGCAGCAGCAGCAGCAGCACTTCTATGTGCCCGTTTACTACCCGCTGCCTTCGGTGGACAATTCTCCTCCAGCTCCCACACCAGCTCCGAAACCAGCTACGGCTGCTGACTATAGAGTGCCTGAGGTGATCAACAAGCCCATGAACAAGTGCCACCGGTGTGGTACCACAGAGACGCCCGAGTGGAGAAGAGGGCCCAATGGGTTGCGAACGCTATGTAATGCGTGTGGTTTGTTTCACGCCAAGTTGGTGAGAAGGAAAGGCGCTGCGTGGGCCGCTGAGGAGGTGCTCAATAATAAGGTGTGCAAGGGGAAGAATGGGAGAAGGATCAGTGTGAAGAAGCAGGCGATGGACGAGCTGAAAAAGAGAATGAAGCAGGCTCAGGTGGTGGAAATTCCTCCGCTTCCTCCTGCGAGAGGCTACTCTTCGGGCTCGACGCCTGCGAGCTCTTCTGGGTCGCCTGTTTATCAATTTAGGTGACGCAGATCCCTTAAGCTCGAAACTGACACTATTCGACGAAATTGAGCAATAGAGTGGCTGATTAAAAAAGATGTGTCCATTGTAACTGCTGGTCGAGCAATTAGGATATATAATACAACTGTTCATGCCGCTTTGAGTTCTGGGGCTCTCCAATGAGGTCGCCAAAGTCGCCAAAAGTTCAATGGGTATCATGACGTGAAGCAATAATAAGTTCTTTAGAGCTACGACTTGTGAGAACTTCCATAAATTTACCAACAGCTCTTTTGGCAATTTCGTCGCTGGCTGCGTTTATCTCGATCCACACTACCTCGTCGTACTAATCCTACAATACTCTGTATTGCACCATCACTATATTCAATTCTACAGCGGTCCTCGGGCTACTCCTTGTCCTTGGCTCCTACGCATCCAACCTTGGTGTTTTCTAAATTCGCTTCCCTAAGCAATTAGCCTCTGGGTAATTTTTTATAGATTTACGAAGTAAAATGAATTAACCCCTCACATACCTACCCGCCCGGATTCATGGAGACGCCCAGATGTAGCCATACTTAAGCTTAAACCTTCCCCATGCACAATATCTCCAAGCAAAACCGCTGGTGGACGTTATGGTGATGCTTCACGCATGAGCGACAAAGTAGAGCTTGGGACCAATCAAGTACCAGAGGCTAAAACAAAAGTAGCACCACTTCAACGGAAATTGATAGCGAAACAGACAACTCCAATGGGGGGGAAAAGGGGCAAAAGAAAAAATCGACACAGAAACTGGATTTGAGCAAAAACAAGACAGAAAAAGAAACACCAGTGGCAACAAATGCCCATGTGCATCTCGTTGGGCTTCAAACCTCAGTCAAAATTTCGCACCTAAGCCGTTCATAAAGAGTCAAGCAATGGTTAGCTCCAGCTTCTTAGTCATGATAATGTGGTAATGTAGTGATAGAGCATTCCCCGGGATTATGGTGCATCAACGGCTAAGACGGAGTAGTTGAGGAACAAAAAGCATTGCCAAAAGGTTTCACAAAGGACGTTTGATGGCAATTTGATTGGGGCTCGACGCAGGACAAAAATCCCCATAAAAATTTTGGGCCCATTACTTTGAGTTGTTTCTTGTTCATAGTTTCTTAACATGGAAGTTGTCTGCCCGGAAGACCGAAGTAAAACCGACAGTGTTTGCAGCTCGCGATCGAGCTTGCCGCCTTGCAGGTGGTAGGAAGGAAAAAGCGCAATTTTAGCCAGCCGTGAAGCCGCGATCTAGATAGAGCAAAAGGTGACGTAAACTGAAGAAAAGTCGAACAAATAACGGCTCCACCAATTGGAGACAGCAGTGCAATTAACTTCCATACCGCCACTCATCGTAAACACACGCCTCAACAGAAACAATTTGGCCAGGGCCTTTTCATTGCTGTTGGTAGCCCTGGCACGCCACATGCAAGAGAGCGCGTCATGTAATCAGTGATGCAGGGATCAGCGGCATTGAGTGGACGATTTGAGGGTTGTTGACGCATGCACAATGCAAGGCGTCGATGGAGTGGAGATCAAGCCGGGCAGGAGTCCATAATACGCAAAGGTAATAAATTGAGAATAAAAAAAAATAAAAATAAAAAATAAAACTGAGAGTCTTCAACGCACCCATGGCTAAACAGTGCTGACAGAAATTGCGCTATGCGTGGCTTTCATCTGCGCACCCTGGCGATCTTCCCCAAGGAAAGGATCATAAGTGGTAGTATTACACTGTTGGGGAAGATCAGCCCAGAACCGTTGATAATAAAGGGCAAGCGATTGGAGAAATTAAAGTTGGGTAATCGGGCTTGTACCTATCGATGGTCCTCATGCAGGTGGCCCCTAGCACCATCTCCCTCGAAGATTCACTTCATCACTTCTTACATCATCATGAGTCGCCTGAGTCATGAGCAAAACCTCCATCTGGAAAGAGGCCCCGGCTAAACACTATCACATGCGTGGACAGATAATCTCGCCAGCGTCAGATGTGACACGCGGTAGCTCTGTGTGTGCAAAGTTGCGTTCAGGTAGTACGTGGAATGTCTCGCTAAAATATCTCGTCCTGTCGCCTCAAAACCGGTGTGTTTTTGGCGCACGGCGTCTGTTCAAACAAGGTGTCATGTCAAAGCAACCGAGGCGAGAGTTTGAGCCGAAGAAGGCAATCAAGCCTAAACTTTTGATGTTGCCTCGCTTACAAGGTGGCTGCCGAGGTCTCTTTGAAGTTTCTTCATGAGTCTCTAAGTTCTGTTCAAAGTCTCTCAGAGGTCTCTTCAAGCTCCTTTTTCTCGCTGCAATTTCGTCGATAGCTTCGTAATGCCACGAACAAGTTGAGATCGCTGGGCGTGCGCCATAACCAGGATAGAATGCCTTGCTTTCTCGCTCGACGGTTATATCTCACGATTAACAGGGATGCGTGCGCCAATAGCCGATGGATTATCCGAGCGGCCAGGGCACGCTAGGGCCATTTGTGAGACACAAGGAGGGGCGGTTCGTATTGGCGCAAATTCCCGGTCTTGTCCATTTGCCCATCTTGCAGCACGAGACTGTACGGTGTTATTCTGGAAGCCCAGCGACAAAATAATATTTGCACACCTCCCGCCTTTGAGGTGCGTCCCTGGCCGCACATGCCTTTCCTTCCACTGCAAACGAGTTTCTATTTGTGTCCTTGGTCTCCTCTAGAACATCTCAACACTGAAAGCGTCAAGTCATCGTCACCGGAGCATCTTCGTAAGCCGTTACATTGAAGTTGTGCAGAACCATTCAAAAAGCAGACGTTTGTCGTTGAAGGTTTTGAGGCACTGTTCTCCGCTTTTTTTTTCGTTGTATTTGTTGGCCTAGTGGTGTGACCTTGGGATGCGTGAAACTGTTTGCAGAAGGGGCTTCAGGAAATTTCTTTGCGTCCCGCCCTCTGGCTGCCCAGGCTGGATCACCATTGCATTGAGAGCAGATCGATGTTTGCTAGATGGAGTTCTGCACCAGCATTTTGTATTTTTGGATTCTCCCTCGGTGACCCCTCTAGAATTCCAAATCCAAATCTCGTCAGTTGTAATCATCGGAAATGCACTCTGACCCAACAAGTGTCTATCCCCACAACATCTCAGATACAGATCGTCCCACAAAGGGGTACATGGCTATCTTCAAATTCCACTTCGCATCCCCTCTATTGTAAGACTCATTATTCAATAAATCTCACATGGTTCTCTCTGTGACTGAATTCTATAACCGTTCAACCGATCCCTCATATCCCCTGCCATTGTGGAGTGGTGACGGCATCGTCAAAGAAAGAGCTGCTCTCAAGTTGACGAAAGAGATCTACCTCACAAAGCACCATTGTACTCGAGGTGAAACTAGCATAAGAAGCGGCAGGATATGTGGTTTAGATCGCGCAACTCATGTCTGTGGTCTATTGTTGAATGTGAAGGAGTCTATAGTCCCCAACGTACTTGTGCATTGTAAGTTGGGCCTTGAAGGGCGGCGGGCACCACAAGGCTCTCGACTGACGGAATTCGATCGACGCAGTTTCGTACCGGCCAGGCAGCCCCATTCTCCTGTCGTAGAAGGCACGCCAGGGGCTTTTGGAGGATCCGACGTAGCCATTGAGAAGCCTCTGATAAGCTTGCCCTAGCTGTAACCTCTCTAAAAGAAAACAAAGAAAATCAAAAAATAAAAGTTTGATATGTCTAAGCGCCAGTCTATAGTTTCCTGTTTTCGAGAACGTACTTAACAGAGTCTAGAACGTTGTCAAACAAACCAACATTGGGCTTGTGGACAGTGATCTCCCAATCTTCATCCTTGAAAACTCCTGTTCGTAAAAGAATAGAATTCCAGCCACACGCGTTGGCCCCAGCAATGTCGGACTCTGGGTTGTCCCCCACCATGTAAATATTCTTGAAGGGAGAACTCTCTGGTTTGGCGTGCAACGCAGGAATGAATCCATGGCTCTTGTGGCCGTGAATAATCTTGTTCCATTCTATCAACACCCAGTGGGCGTAGTCGTGCTGTACTGGGAACGGCTTGCCCAAGATTGTCAGCTCTAATGTGTCTCTATCTTGCAACGCATTCATCTCAGCATAAAGGCGCTCCACCACCATTCTAAATGCCCCCTGGCCAAACCTTGGCAACACATAGTCGTTCGCCCACACAAAGTCGTTATTACTAAACGCAATGGGAACGGCTGGTTTCGCAGATCGCTCAGTAGCTGGCCTCTTTGTGCCCACAAGTCCGTTTTTTGAATTCAAGAGATCAAGCACAATTTGCAAATCTGTGCCCATGTCTCTGGGGTCGTTGAATACCAAGATCGCATCAAAAGGCTTGCTCAAGTCCACATCACGCGCCATCTCAGCCAATTGCCTCTCCGTGTACCTGTGATGCGGCGAAACCGAAGGGTCCGCTTTGACGATATCCATCGGCACCACCACATCCTTAAACCCATAGTCCTGTGCCACATACCGAGCCTTATCATCATTGCCACCAACAACTAGCACTCTATGGTAATTTCCACCCTCTGCCCACACTCTCATTGGAGTATGGCTCTGGACAATCTGCAAAGGCGACAAGGGCACCTTTAGCTGGCTTGAAAGAAAGTCCACGCGGGACTTCTCTGAAACTCCCCCTCCGTTGGTCAACAAAATGAAAGGCACTTTGTGCTCGTTGAGAAGTTCTAGTGACTTCGACGCTTCAGGAATCGGTTTGGCTCCTCTCATAAGCACTCCATCTATATCGAAAACAAACGCCAAGTCGGATCCCGAGGAGAGCCCGCGGCGGGACAATGGCCAAAACGCTTTAACTCTGCTGGCTCGCGTGAAGTGACTAAGCAACATCTTGGTTTGGTCAGTCAGTGAGCTGGTTGTCGAATGAGTAGTAGTTGTTGATGCTTGAATGATAGTGGTAATCGCGCACTAGTATCTGGAGGTGGATGAGAGAGATGGTAGAGGCGACTTGCGTGATGTAGAAGTATGATGATTCAAGAGAATGACAATCAAGAAGAAAAAAAGCCTTATCTTATTTTCTTGTCGTCTGTCAATTGGGTTAAAAGATTCTCTCATTATGGGCAGAAATGGCTGCGAAAAGTTCTCAGACACCAACTCCCAGATATCATACATTCTAATACAGCCTTGTAAATGGTTCCACTTATCACCTTTTATTTAAAATGTTTTTGTATATTACACTTTCATGGTCTATGCAATCTATGTATCATAGGAACCATTAGATAGTTGGATGAACCCTCACTTGGCGGTAACAGAAACTTGAGGGCACGCTTCAAGGTTAGCCGACTGGGCCCTTTCTTGTTCGACTTGATGTCCCAACTGCTGCAAGATACCTTCCAACTTTGGTTCCTGGTGGCCTTCCTCCACTACCCAATCTTCGTCTCCCTTCTCTTGCAAAACGTTGCAAGCGTTTCCAGCAATGAACAATCCCGGTGGCCTCGACCCAAGCGCCTCCACGGCTGTTGCAGCTTTCTCTAACGTCGTTCTGATCACTCTCTGATCAGGGCAAGACGCCCGTTCGACAATGGCCACTGGCAAATTGGGTCTCCAGTTCTTCTCGCTGATCAAGTGCGGTATGAGGTCCACAATTCTGTGCAATGCCATAAGAAAAACTGTTGTTCGGGATTCAACAAAGTCTGGCAAGTTGGGTAACGCCCCGCGTCTCCCTGTGCCAGTACAGATCAAAACTTGGTCGGCCACTTCACGGTGAGTGGCTGGAATGTTAGAAAACACCGGTGCTGCTAGCGCAGATGTGATCCCGGGCAACACGAGAGGAGGGTATCCGTGTTTTGTAAAGAAGTTGAACTCCTCGCCGCCTCTGCCAAAGATATAGGGGTCGCCTTGCTTCAAACGAACCACCTTTTCGCCATTTTGAAGCGCTTCAAGGCCAATCTCAAGAAGCTCCTGTTGTGCACGCTCTGCGTTTCCCGGGAATTTTCTTGCAATAAATAATCTGGTGCTCTTCTTGGGGATGAGGTCGAGCACCTGCTGCGGTACAAGCTTGTCTGCTAGAATCAAGTCTGCGGAATGGATCTCCTGCAACGCCCCAAGCGTAAGCATCAGTACAGATCCGGGACCGGACCCAACAAGACTAATTGTTCCTTTCCGTTGTAGTTTCTGCTTTTTCTTGAAACCTTCTTCTTTGTCAAGTCTATACTGCTCCTTCAAGTCCTCGATTGAAATCTCTGCAAGTCTCAGAAGAGGGTAATACTCCACAATTTGAGAAAGCCAGCGGGATCTCTGAGTGATCTGCTGCTGTTTGGTCATGTTGAATTCCTTCACAAGCGAGTTAAGGTTGGATGTGGTGATGGCATCGTCATCGTGGCCGCCCACCTCTTCCAAGGCGTCCTCCTGCTGAATCTGACGCCTCAACTCACCTACCCTATCACATATTTGATCAATGTTTCCTGGAAGAGCACCCACGAGTTCTCGCTTGATTCTCAGGGCCAATTTGCATCCTTTTCCTGAGGTTGTCACCCCAAAGTGGAAACTTCCAGAGCTGTGTGTCGACAAAAGAGTAAAGCTGCAGAGCTCAGGAGAGTCAGAAACGTTAACTGGGATTCTTAGCCTTTTGCAGTCAGCGGAAATCTGCTCCTTGAGCTCCTGCTCACTCTGGTACAACGTGACAAACACCTTGTCCACGACCAGGTCCACTTCACTTCTTCCCAAGCTGGTTAGAAGTCTTTTTGAGTACTCTTCATTGTGATATTCAACTTTTCCTTCTTCTATAAGTCCCTGAAGGGTTTTGGAGAGCTCATCGAGGGGTGCGTTATCAATAAGTATGGGGAAAGCGCCAGCGGCGATGATGGCTTTCGCTCGAAGCAGGGCCACGGGCGCAAGAGCACCTATGACCACGTGGTGTTCGTCTTTGCAGTGGAAAGACGCTAAAAGGGTCATATTATGGCTTTTGAAGCTTTGAATGGAGAAACGTTGATGATATATGGACTTTGCAGCCGGTCTGATTAGCTTAGTGCACGTGACGTGATAAACAGCACGTGCAGAAAAGCAATCAGTCAGATGATTTAAATCATGTGACATCACAACGTTCCTTGGATCTTTGGTATCGTATAAAAGAATATCGCTTTAGGTTTGGCAAATTGCAAATATGAATGAAGGATAAAATTCTTCTGTATTACCTACACAATTCATAGTATCGAGAAACTTTTGCGGTAAGATTCGTTTCAACACTCATTCGATATCTCTACCGGCTCTTGATAGTACAAAGACGAGTCGATGAGTGATTTTCCGAGATCGACACAAGCCACGAATCAATGGTGACATTCAAAGTGACGGAATAAAGCGGGAATCAGCTTGGGCACTATCATTGCCAGGAGACCAACGTACTCACTATATACATACCAGAACATGGAAATTGGACCGTTTAGTTGGCAAAAAAAAGGAAAGAAAAAAAAAAAAAAAAAATGTTTGAGTGACCGTCAGGAAGAAGTCTCATCTTTCAAAAGTACGCTCCATTCTGGTGTTTCTCTTTATCAGCATATTGAAGTCTACGACCTCGCCGATTTGAATGGCTGCAAAAAACTCTCAACTCAAATGCTGGACTAAATGGTCCACTCCACAAGCACAACCTAACTTTCACCCACACATACCCAAATCAAGGGACGAAGTCAAACTCACCATGAAATACAATCTTCAATTATTGGGCCCTACCATCGTATCGTAAACCCCTTCCATTTCTTTAGCTCCTCGTATCAGCACAAGTGCTTAACGGTAAATGTCGCGCGATGCCGTGTCGCAATGTCGTCGTGCCACTGGCACAGACCATCATCTTGAACACCCACATTGAGGCTAGTGCAATCCATATTTTTCCATTCGCAATCACTACCGTTACCACTCTCACATCACTGCAAAATGGCTCCCAAACGACCACTTGGTTTGGGCAAAGCGGCGAAGGCGAAAAAACACAAGGCGGGGGCTGAAAACGGAAGTGCTCTGGAAAACAACGGCACCTCTTCGGATGTTGCTGTGGCGAGTGAGTTGCCCAAGGAAAAGTCTCCAGAAAATAGCACTGAGGGCGCTGACGAGTTGACGGTGGAGTTGGGTGCTGAAATAGATGCTAACGACGCCGTGGGCCAGTTGGCGGCGTTGTGGAGAACGTACTTTGTCTCTGAGGAAAAGAAAGAGCTTGTGCTTAATGGAATCATTCATGAGTGCGATCGTATTTTAAGAAAAGCGAATCTGGAGCAAAGGTCAGATAGCGATGAGGAGAACGTTGATATCACGGGTCGGTTTTATGCAATTTACGCGTTGGCGTTGTCGAACTTGGCGTTCTTTCACACTGAAGAAAGAGAGAAGGTGGATGCATTTTTCACCGAGGCGATGGAGAGAATTACACGTGGAGAAGAGCTTTTCCCAGACTCTGTAGATTTGCTTTTTGCCAAAGCACGTATCATGATTAACAAAATCGCCTTGACGGTGATTTCTCGTTTGGACAAGGAAAGCAGAGTTTCCAATAAGGTGCCTAACGGTGCGCAGCTCCTCGATGAGTGTCTAGCTCAGTGGGAAAAGGCCGAGGCGTTGACTGCCAAGCTTCAAAAATATGACTACTACAACATTGAGAGTTTGGACTTCCTTCAAGCCTTGGACGACCTTTTGGACGTTGTGGACAATTTTGGCCACGATCGTCTCGAGGGGGAAGATAGCGATGCCGATGAAGAAGACGAGGATGATGTCAAATTGGACGAAAACCATGCGTTGTTTTCCATTAGAAACACAGACAAGTACAACAAATGGTGGAGAGACCATCTGATCATATTCTTGGAAAATTTGGACAAGCGCCTAGCTGGAGAAGACAGAAAGAGCAAAAACCACCCCTTGACCACATTGCGCCGTGAGTTGTGCAAGCGTCTAGGCCAGTCTTACTTGATGGAGGCCGAGGTTCCATCCAACGTGTTCACCACGTTAACTTACTATGCTAAAGACAAGTCTGAAATAAATGGTCTCACGAAGGAGCAGGCTCAAAAAGCCAGTCAGGAGTTGTTTTCAAACGCTTTAAGGTACCTAAAGGACTCTCAAGATGATGACGAGCCCGAAACTTGGGTCAATGTTGCCGAGGCGATGATCTCGTTGGGCAACGTTCACGACCTCGACAGCCCAGAGCAGGAAAAAGCATACAAAGAGGCAGAAGAAATTTTGACGAAGGCGAACAACGCCACCAACGGTAAGTTTGATGATATCTTGCACAATTTGTTGCAGAACCAATAGCATCGCATGGTTACGTTTACGAAAATAATTTGCACTATACGTTCGCTGATTACGAGCGCATGGAATCTTCAGATTGAGTATATGAGAAATGGGTCTCTCTATAGAGTGTATTGGTAGAGCTAGAGATAAACAAAGTTAACAATAGAGTATCTAAGGATTCGTGGGAAGTGCTCTCGCCATCTGCATCTTACAGTGATGTTTCCTATTGAATGGGCATTAAACGTGGTTGTCGTTGTGAAATGGTACTAATGTGCTGTCTAGAAGCTTCCAAGGGGTGTCCACGACCTCTGCGATAAGCCAGGGGCTTGGCCACGAGACGGAAGCGTGCGGTGGGAGGATGGGACGTAGCCCTCAAACCCTGGAAGCAATGGTGCTCTCGCTCTGTAGCTTCATGGCGTTCCTCTCATGAGCGTCAGCCTTGCAGTATTGCAAGCCCGTGCAAGCGTGGTCTTCCAAAGACGGTGCTTCGCACAGAACTTGCCCTGGCAGTGGCCGCAGTCGCCCACCATCCTGAGCGCCGTGGACGTGCAAGAGGCAAAGGTGCATCTGTTCTTCTTCTTCTTCTTGGTGACCAGCGGCTGGGTCTTTGTTTGTGTAGTCGCTTCGGGCGCATCAGCAGCGTTCATGAGAATCACCACGTTTTGTGGGTTCAGAGGCACCAATTCAAATGCGTCTAGCGGCTTGTAGTAAGGCGCTAGGCGGGCGCCGTTGTAGATGAGCTTGAAGTCTGAAGGCAACGAGGTATTTGGCGGACACCCGACTTTAGCAGCGTTGATAAGATCCTCAACAGTGGAGTTGTCTGGAACAGTGACGGAGTAAGAGACCTCGGTAGACAATCTGAAAGTGATTTTCATAGCTGGATTTTAATTGCGTAAAAATAGTTTGAGTGGGAAAGGAAAAACAGTGAAAAAATTTGGGATTAGGTGGGTTTTAACTGGGGTGTTTGGAAAAAGAAGAGAAAGAAAGTGAGTGGCAAGAGGTGGTGTGGCTCGGGCGATAGCGGATCACCGATAACGAGGCAGAGGCAGGAGACAGGAGACAGGAGGCAGGAGGCAGGCCCAGTGAGCAACACACCTGGGAAAAGAAAAAAGAAAAATCAAATAGGAGTTATGAAGTTTAGAATTTAGATTTGGAAAGAGGGTCGAAACGGAAATTTGAGATCGGCTTTTTTCTTTTTTTTATCTTTTTCGTGATGTTGTCGGTGGTGGTTGCAAACACAGCCGAGGGTCACGAGGAAGCGCAGTTTCTTTGCAGCGGGTTGTTGATTCTGGAGCAAAACCCGCGGTTGGCTGCGAAAATACACTGAGGAATGTGAAGACATGAAACACAATTCTGAACGGGAACGTTTTATGAGGTTTTATATATATATATATTTTTTTTTTTTTTGCTTTCAATTTGTTTCTGCTTGTTTGCCACCCATTAAACGGAACCTATTGCAGCACTATCACCACCATATGTTCTCCTGCCCTGTTCCTACCCTATTGGGCTGAATTTAAGTGGAAGATTATGGTCGTTTCAAAGGCTACGATTGGAGCCACGGCAACTGCAACTGCTTTGCCTGATTTTGCTTATAGCGGCTTCCAACCTTTTGTGGCTATTTTTGTGTGAAGAACCCTGCTGGAGTGAGGAGCTGTCTGGCGAAATTGCAACCTGAATGTTAGTCATCCTTATAAAACTACGTGAAACTACTAAGTGAATACATAGGAAAGAGTCTGTCAATTCTCTATAGGAGTCTTTAGTATGAAGCAAGTAACGGTTAAATCACATTTTGGAAGCACCAGTCAACTTGGAACCATGTGTGGTCAAGTTGTATGGAATCACGACAAAACCGTTGTAGTAAGAACCAATGACTGTAGCATTACAGTCATGAGGAGGTGACCTTGCAAGTCTGGAAATCAACAACATATTTTTCACTGATGGGGTACACGGCATGTGAGGAGTGCAATCCAGGGTAAACTTCAATGATGGACACTACAGCGTCTCCAGTATTTCCTCCTTCTCCTCTCCAAATATCTACATTCACTCAACTCCTTATCGTACATTTTTCGTAAATCGTTACAAGTCAATATGGGACACTTTGGGGTATAGCGTAAAACATAAATCACAAGGATTGCAAGTAGATCATAGACATAAAACACAAGGCCAGCCTCATCTTTACGTCTTCTTGAAGTCAATGTCGGCGGCGTTGATGATCTTGGGCACCCAATGCTGCTTTTCTGCCACAACGTCCGTTCTCATTGACGACATGGAGCACCGGGTCACCCGTAGCTTTGTGTCTGCCGGGATGGGTGTCGCTGTCGTTGCCGTCAATGTTGTCAAGGCAACCAAAAATGCAAGCACCTTCATGGAGTAATGATCGTTTAGTGTTGAAGGAGAGTTGTTGTTGGTGTTGTGTAATTAAAGTTGTTGAAGTTGTTGAGGTTGTCGGATCTGCCCGCAACTAATAAGGCCACGAGTGGTTCGATGAATCAGGCAACAAAACCCCGATGGATTCTAGTAAATACTCAGTGAAAGAAAAAATAGTAGTCCCTGGCCAAACTTCAAATTTCACGTCTTCTGGTCCCCTCTTATACGTTTTTGGGCGGGCCTCAAATGAGGCAGTGACATTTCCTTCAGGGTATGAGGTTAGCAATTAATTAGCCCTTTTAGGCAGCCTCCGCGGGCAAGGCTGGGCTGAAGTTCTTACTGCTTGCGGAAAACATTCTCACTCAGGCACACACACAGACACGCAAAATCGTTCCCCCAGGCTGGCTGAGAACTCGCTCCAAAGTTCGGTGGCTTCGACGGTGCCTTGAAAAGTCGTCGAAATGGTTTAAATTCTCACTTTTGTCGTCTTCTGCCCGTGGATCTAGCCCCTAGGTCCCTGGGGGCGCTGTATGCAAACTGGAAACATCGTTCGAGAGCATGAATTTCGCCACGACAATGGACTAAGGGCTTCTGCTGCTTTGTTTAAAATCGGGCCAGGGCATCTAGAGCCTTGTTGTCTTTAGCTTCGATGCTAAGTTTGGTTTTCTTGCAAGTGTGCCCTCAGGTGATGCCGACTCGGTTTATAGCTTTTTTTCAACTCTTCACTACACTCCACCTCCTCCCTCTTATGCCTACAACTTTTCTTCGTCACTTCATACGTATGCAATTCCTTACCAGTTGTTGGCTTTCTGCTTCATAGCTTTCCGGAGTCGCAAACGGGCTGCCTCCTGGCGCTCTGCCTCTTCCTCCTCCTCCTCCTTCTTCTGCTCAACCCTCTCGATATCATGCTCCTTTTCCGTCACCTCGCTGATCTCAGAAGCAGTGTCATCCTCCAGCACAGTGGTGTTGCTTTCATCTACCGATGAGAAAATCGGAATGTTCTCCAAGTTATCAAGCCAGTATGATTCGCTCCTGGAGTACAAGGATCCTTGGTCTGCAGTACTTGGTTCTGCTTCTTCCTCCGGTAGAGCATCTCCAAACTCACTGCTATTTTCGTCAAACAGGTTATACTCTCGGTAGAACTTGTCATAGTCGTCAAATATCAGCGGTCCGTATCGTTCGCAGAACTCCGTCACCTCGTGAGCTAACTTACGCCTCATTTTCTTCAACTCCTCGATTTGAATCATGTCCTTCTTATGTGATAGTATCGAGTACAAAAGTGGCTTCAATGACTTGTATGTATCCACACAGCTCTCTCCGGTCCTCAATGACGCGTAAGTCGTGAGCACCATCCACAAGTACATTGCAATGAATAGCAAGACGAGAGGGATGCTTCTGGCTATCTCGCTGGCTGAACGTAAGAGCCAGCACGCAATTGCGGCCCAAAAAATGTAAAGCATCGGGGCAAGCCCAAGAGCCACAAGGATCTTCCAAGTACTGATAACATCGTTGGCTTTGATCTTAACCACAGATCCGGCTAATGCCTCTTGGGCTTTCTTCTTGGAGATTCTGCGTGATACGATAAAAACAGGGGCAAACATAAATACTCCCGGTAACGAAAGAAGAAGGAAAAATAAGACCGTTGACAATCGCTTTGCGAACCTGAAGAATACGATCAATCTGTTCAATTCAGTAAGATCTTCCACCTGATGGTCATGAAGCGACATGGCCATGAGTGTCTTGTTGTAATGATAAACATTTTCCTTGAGCTGCTTTACGTCTTCCCTGTTAGAATACTTCTGGTATCCCTTCATCAAGCGGCGGTTCATCTCAACAACCAAGGGAAGCGGTATGTGCTCACGGTTGACTGATGTGTATAGTCTTCTTGCAGCTTGTATAACCATCAAGGTATCAAAGTCATCGCAAGTAACCGTCACCTCTTTCAACCTGAGAGTAATGAGATCAATTAGCCTGTTGACAACCTCACGAGAATTTTGCTCGTACTTCTCACCATCTTTCTTCGTTACACGGATGGGCTTACCATATTCCACGACAACTCTCGATCTGAACCTATGTGGATGAAAGTAATTGAGTCCCACGGGTATGATATTAACCACTGCATTGGGGTCTTCGGATTTCAACACAGCTCCCAATGCCATGATACCAACACCAGGTTTCAAAGGAAGTAACCCTGGTCTATCATGCAGCCCTCCTTCTGGAAATATACCCATTGCTTTACCCTTATTGAGGTGCTCGAACACACTATTGAACACCTGGTGATTGTCCACATGTGGAGCTGTTTTGTAAGGCGTCCCATTTGTGAGCATATCAATAATTACTTTATCCCTTTCGCTTGGCTTTTCGAAGTTGACTTTGAAAGGATTCCTCAAGACGATTTCCGTGTCAGAAATAACCCGTGCAATTTGGGCATTACCCATACTGTTGGGAAGACCAAGAAGACCTTTGGCCTCGGCCTCCTTTGTAAAGAGTGTACCCTCACCAATGACGTTCACGTTGTCGTTGCCCGGACCGAAGTCCTCGATCCGAATCGTTCCCAGAGCTGTCTTCAATAAGTCCTGAGCTCTCTCGACCGGAATCGCGCTACATAGCCGGGCTGCCAGACCAATAAAGGCTCGACGATATGATTTACCAGCCGTAAGCAAGGAGATTCTTCTGCCAGCCGTAGCCCTGGTGGTAGACATTACCACCACAGGGTCAACGAACTGATTGTGGTGTGGAGCAATGACAAATATAACAGCTCCCTTCTTGGGGATGTTGAACGTACCTCTCAGACGGATTTCCCTAAAGAACGTGTGAATAACCATGTTGAAAAACCATATGACAAGGTCGTAAGATAGCATCAACAAGATGGCTTTCAAAACCTCCCTCGGGGATCTCTTCTTGCGGTAGACCGAAGCCTCCGGATCTTGTAAGAGACCCTCAATTGGGTTGATACCCATTTGTTGGTTAGCCATTGAGTCGATTGAATTTGCGAAAAAGGGGTACTAGCATCAAAACCCGAAAAGAAGCCTATGGATCGAGGGGTAGAAAGTGGTGGCATCCTCACACATCATGGGGTAGTGAAGTGCAGGAAATTTTGCCAAAAGCGTAGCCTTCTGAACCGCAGGCTTCTATCTCGACAGCAAAGAAAACTAGCAACTCAAAATTTTTTTTTCTCTTTTTCTTTTTGGCGTTGATGCAGATAGTGGACTTAGTAATGATTTGAAACTATCGTGCTTTCAATCTTTCGTGCATTTCATTTCTCCAACTTTCGCATACTCTTTAAAAAAGTAATCTGCAAGTATCTTGCATTCACGGCAAGAGATAATTTGCATTCGTAAATTTGAAGTCTGGCATGACAGTTCACGGCCTTCGTCAAGAGAGGCGAGACGCAATGCAATCACAGCAAAACAAGTATGAGTCAACAGTGATCAACTTCGAACTCTAGTCGAACGCTGTAATTTCATGAGACTTTTGTGGCTAATTGATCTTCAGCTGCAAGTATGTATCTCGAAATCTTTCGATGCAAATTGCAAAAAGCAGAAGTCAAAATGAAAAATCGAAAACCGGTCAGGATTTCAGCTTGCATTCGATTGGGTGCTTAAAACAGCACGAGCTCGATTACAGGTAAAGAATTCCCTAACCATTTTGAAGCAGGCGGCAAAACTTTTCTACTATTTTTTTTAATTTTTTTTTCCGTTTTCAAGGAGTCTTCACCAATTGTTGTGACTGACGTGAGCATGCAATTCACTAGCCATTTGCTGAGTGAGCTATGGTCCAATCATCTCCTGCTTCCATGACGAGAGTGTATCACTTATCGTGCTTAGTCTTCGCCTGCCGGAACCTCATCCTTGAGAATCTTATTAAGCTTCACTTTGATTTCCGTCTTGTCGTCTCCTCTCAATGTGTCTCTTACAAAAAACACGTCTGTATCGAGCTGGATCATCTGCAACGCTCCTCGTAAAACACCGCAGTACACCTGAGAGTACCAAAGCTCCTTTTGAATCTTTGGGTCCAGGGTGACAGGAAGCTCGACAAAGTCGGCTAGAGGGTTTTCAGTAAGCACCAATGAGAAGCTTTTCCCATCAGCGCCAAAGCTCTCCACCAGGGGAGTGATGTTGAGAAACATCTTGAACCCCACTTTGCTGATCATTTCAGCTGTTTCCTTGAATAGCTGACACCGCTGGGCGCCGGTTTTCGCCAAAAACTCCTCGATGAGTCGAATGCCAATGTTGTATCCCATTTTGTCGAGCTGTCGATTCACTTCACCATAGTTGTTGTTCAAATCTCTGCAGAGCTGGGCCACGACAGAGCCGTATGTGAGCGTGAAGAGCTCGGTGTTAACTTTCTCTGGGGTATTTTTCCAGATGTTGTCGGCGGAGCTTTTCAATTTGGACATGGAGAAGAACAAGTAGAAGGAATACGTTGATTTAGAGACTGCAGGTACCTGACAAATGTGTAGGAGGAGGCATGGGAGGTTGGTATACGACACTGTGATTGACGACAAATTAAATGAGAATTTGAGCATAAGGAGATCTTTAATAGGCCCCTTCCTTTTTTATTTTTTCTTGCTGTCTGTTTTTCATTATTCTCTTGTTTGTCAATTGCAGTTGCCTGGTGGCTCTGTGGCTGCGAAATCTCTAACAGAGTGAGCTTTACAAGTGATGAAAGGTGTCTCAGTGGTAAAAGGTTTCTCATAACTCAATATATGGTTATTTTGTATGTTCTGCTTCCTGTAAGGTGAATTCCTAGAGCGAAACAAGCGAATTGGGGCACTAATGAACAGCTTCGCAATATAGTTTTTTCATATCACTGTAGACTCCTTTCAATTAGCACTATTCATTCTGTGGATTTACATTCCTTCCGATTATATCTTCCCAACTAGACGTGGCAGAGGTTGCATCAAACAATTTGCCCCAGACGTGAACATTAAACGAACTACTCAAATTCTGGCAAGTTTCACTTCGGGTCCCTTTAGGCCAATGATGAGTCGGCTCATTCTAACCCCTAGCCAGACGCATTGTCCACTCCAAACTGGAGGCTAACTTGACCGTCCTGATATTACCCAAGCATGGCCAACTCAGCATGCACCCTCCTGCTGTGTTCATCTTGTTCGCTCAATGGACGCAAATCGGCCATTGCTTAAGATTGCGTTTTTTCGCAGCCACAAAGGCTCAGACGATTCACGCCGCTCAGGCCACATGGGAGCCGTCGTATTCGTTGCCGGGAGGTCGGTAATTGCAATTGAAACGCCATTGACCACATGTAAGGTGGTGGTTTTCATCAGGGGTCGGTGCGCTTGCGCTCAGCCTGTGGAGGCAGTTTTGAGTCTTGCCGAGCGAGGTGTATGCGCTTGGTGAAAAAGTTCGGGGAATAACTTACCAAAGTGGTGACACAAAAGAATCATGGATCTTCAATTCCATCCTGCCAGGACAAAGGTCCCCCCATGGATCAATGGCTTACTGCGTGGTCCCCTACTGGAGATTATGTTAGCACATCACACCGTCGACACAAGAACGTCTACACAAGAACGTCAAAGTATCCGCAATGAGGTCTTCCGCTCCCACGCAATTACGAAATTAGCTCCTCGCAAATTTACTCTTGTCAATTCAGGCCTTCCTTGTAGCCGCCCCCTGGAGTCATCTTGGACACATGGGAAGGCCAATCTTGCGTCTCTTCCAGGCGCAACTACTAAGGCACTGCTTTTCGCAGCCAGCGCAAACTACTGGAGAGCAGGTGCTAAGAAGTGGCAGGATATGAAAGGACGTGAGCAAATCACTTAATGGATCTGACGATTCATGGTTCAAGGAGCTTTATTTTATTTTCTTTTTTTTTCTTTTATTTTCATCATTCTGCTCGACTTTTCGGCTGATTTGCCTTCGTTCGCTTAGCTCAGAATCTGCTACATCGTATCCTTACGCCTGCCGTCTCACTCAGCAAATGGGGCCAGAGGTGGGCGCAAATTGCGTTTTGAATGGGCAATTCACGCAAAAAAAAAGTCTAGGGGAAAATAGCCAGGGTAGGTAGAAACGAGCAGCAGCTTTCACACGGAAATTGACTTTGTCCAGCGTAAATTGACCCTGCAAAGTTGCCCTTAGGTTATGCTGGAGCGCTTGCTTGAAGTCGTTGTGAATGGCCTGTTTGCGAGGCCGCTCCTTTTTTTTCTTTTTCTCACCTCACCACCTTATTTTTATTTTTATTTTTTTTTCTCTCACTATATAAGCGTTGCGCATCCTGCCCCTATCGTTTTCATCATCAAACATCTCACCTTCCTGCCCCTCATCATCAAGCTTCTTAAGTATGGACGTGCTATCGCCTCCTGCTAACTTTCTGGCCGTGGTGGCTGACAAGCTTTTGCCTCCGCCCGTGTCGATCAGGCCAAAACCCAGTCTTATTCCTGGAATCCCTGATGGCATCTTGGCCATCTTCGCTCCCGTGATCGCATACTGGACCTACTCAACCTTTTTCCACATCATCGACGTGTACGAGCTCGCAGAAAAGTACAGAATCCACCCATCTGAAGAGGAGGAGCTGAGGAATAAAGCTTCTCTCAGGGACGTCCTCTGGGACGTAGTGGTGCAACACGTGATCCAGCTGGTGGCTGCCTACGCTGTCTACAGAATTGACCCTCCTCCCACAACGGGCCACGAGCTTTATACGGTCTGGTACTTGAAGCATCACTGGGCTCCCTCGTGGGTGCCCGACAGCGCCCTCTGGTTTGCCTACATGTACGGCTGGTCGATTCTCAGAATGGGCTTCGCCTTCTGCATCATCGACACTTGGCAGTACTGGCTTCATAGAACCATGCACTTGAACAAAACCTTGTACAGAAGATTCCACTCGAGGCACCACAGACTTTATGTGCCATACGCGTACGGCGCCTTGTACAACGACCCCGTGGAAGGGTTCTTGCTCGACACGTTGGGAACGGGCATTGCTGGGCTTATAACGCAGCTCTCGCCTCGTGAGTCGCTCTTTGTCTACGTCTTCGCTACCATGAAGACTGTGGATGACCACTGCGGCTACCGTCTCCCTTGGGACCCATTCCAATTCATCTTCCCCAACAACGCCATTTACCACGACATCCACCACCAAAACTGGGGGTTCCGCAACAACTTCTCCCAGCCTTTCTTCACCATCTGGGACAAGATGTTCAACACTCAGTACCAGTTTGTCCAGGAGTACAGGGACAAGCAGAACAAAATCACCTTGGAGAAGTACAAGCTTTTCTTGGCCCGCAGAGAAGAGAAGAAACAAGCAAAGATGAATAAGTCTTCATCAATGGCCTACACGGACAGTACTGCCTCCACCGTGTCGGGAGAGTCAACTGCGGTGGGCACTCCAGAGAAAGAGACTAAAAAGGACATTTAATTCAATGGACGGGCACTAATACTTTCATTTCCATCCCGCACCGCCATTGTTCAACCATGTTTTATAGCATTAATGAGGAACGTAATATGTGATTATGAGTCAGTAGACTTGTCGGCACCTCGGTGGTACTCGGAGACAGTTAGCTACATTTTCGCAACCGTCCGATGGCAGGCTATGTTCGAGCATTCACCATGAAGCCTTCAATTTTAGCTATGATTTATAGAAGGTAATTTTATACAAAGACATTTCGCTTTCCCTCATCTCGTAAACTATACAACTGTCCTCTACTTCTTTTCTTCCAGTTTACATTTGTACGTCATACTTATCGCTGCTCGTGTCCGGCACCTTGGTCATGATCTGGCATGCCCCAGATCCTCTTCGACTATAAATAGAGGATCAATTTCCAAGTCCCTCCGACCTTCAATTGCTCTTTAGCCACCATGACCACCTACCAGAACCAGGATTTCGACGCAGAGCGCTACAACGCCGCCAGACCTACCTACCCCGATTCCTTCTACAAGTGCTTGCTAGACTACCACAAGTCCAAGGGAAACCCCACCCATCTCGCTATGGACGTTGGATGTGGGCCGGGATTCGTTGCTTTCAAGCTTCTAGACTACTTTGACCAAGTGGTCGGCACGGATTTTTCCCACACCATGATTGAGCAGTGCAACAAGGACCCGAGAGTGGAGTTTTCTGATAAGATCCGCTTCTACGCTACCCCAGCAGAGCAGGCGCCCGAGGAGATCCAGCCTGGGTCTGTAGACATGATTACGGCGGCAGAGGCGTGCCATTGGTTTGACCACCCGAGGTTCTTTAAGGAAAGTGCTAGAATCCTCAAATCGGGCGGCACTTTGGCCTACTGGTTCTACTTCGACCCTGTTTTCGTGGGCAACCAGAAAGCCACAGATTTGGTCGTCGAGTGGTCTTACGACTCGAGCGTCAAGAAGTACGGCGACTCGTATGAACGCTTTTTCGGACCCTACTTCGACCAGCCGGGCCACGATATCTTTAGAACCACGTTATCGCACATCAGCCCTCCAGAATCGGACTTCACCGATATCATCAGACACTACTACCATCCTCACGAACACCCTGATGGCGAGCAGTACACAAGCCTTTACATTCCCAGAAGAGTGTCTCTCAACACGTTTAGAGCACAGGCAAAGAGCTGGAGTGGCTACCACAATTGGAAAAGGGAACACCCAGATAAGCCCGACGCTGCTGATGAGCTCATTGACAAGTTGGCCGAGACACTCAATGTCGACTTGGATACTGAGTTGGACGTTATATTTCCTACCGTGTACACATTTGCCAGGAGGAAGTAATTCTGAAAGCTAATAGACAAGTGAAAGATACATATTCTATAGTCTAGAAAGATTCTCCGGAACTAGACGTTGCTTTAGATCGCTGTGAGACACGGTGTCTGATAAGCGATGTAGCATTGACTTTTACTACAATTTATGTTGAGACGTCTCGTTTGTCAGCAGTGTGAATGACGTTGTTGAATGTCATTTTGAGTTTTTAATCACGATCTTAATTGACATTACCGATTTGCGTCATTCGTCAGCAAGACAGACGGCTGCAACTTTTCAACAATCCTGTACACAGTCCCGAATAAGTTACTAGTCTTTTACTAAACTTGACAACATGCTGTATGCCGTCCGCACGATGACTACACTAGATCCCTTTACTAATTCCTGACTACCTTGTGGGGACTCATATAAGATGACCAGAATTCCCTCTTGGTCTCAAGCGGGCACTATAAATTGATGAGCAAGTTTTCTCATTTCATTCTCTTCACTTTTTTCATCACAACAGTCATAGCAATGTCTCAAAGAACCATACAAAGAATCGTGCCCGCAATCGAACAAGCTGAGGGCGTCGGAGCCAGAGTCCGCAGATCCATTGGCAACATGAGCATGAGAAACTTCACCCCTTTCTTGATGTTTGATCATTTCTCTTCCAGTGGTAAAGGCGGGTTTCCGGAACACCCTCATTTGGGTCAGGAAACCATCACCTTGATGTTGAAAGGGGCATTCGCTCATGAGGATTTCACCGGATCCAGGGGTGTCTTGAGAGAAAACGATCTCCAGTTTATGACCGCAGGAAGAGGAACAGTCCACTCAGAAATGCCTGTGATTCACCCAGACGGATCTGCCAATGTCGGTTTGCAGCTTTGGGTTGACTTGCCTGAAAACCTCAAGGAGGTGGAGCCAAGGTATAGAGATTTGAAGGAATGGGAAGTGCCTGAAGTGACTGATCAGAATGGCAAGGTCACAGTCAGAGTGATTTCAGGAGAGTCCTTAGGAGTGAAGCTGGAAAAGGATTTAGCCTACACCCCAGTGCAATATTACCACTACAAGATGAAGCCCGGTTCGCTGTTCACACAGAAAGTGCCAAAGGATTTTAATTTCTTCTTGTACCTTTTGCTGGGCGATAAGCTCAAGCTTAACGATGGATCGGTGGTAAAGCAATACGACAATGCCTTTTTCAACGCCGACGGCGACACCATTCTGGGCGAATACCCTGAAAGCAGCAAGAAGGATGCAGAGTTTGTGCTTGTCGGTGGTCAAGTGTTGGACCAGCCAGTCGTGCAGCACGGGCCGTTTGTGGCTACAAGCAGAGAACGTATTGTCCAGGCATTCTCTGATTACCAGTACGCTAGAAATGGATTTGAGAGAATGAGGACGTGGAAGTCGCTCATATCTGGTGGCGTGAACGAAGATATGATTAACAACGAATTGGGTGGTAGCTTGGAAGCCCGTGCTGCCGAAAAGAGAAAGTATTTGAGTCAGAAGGATGAGCTTTAAGCGCGTTTTTGCACGATCTCCATTTTGTTATAGCGAGTATAGTGATTAGCATATAGAAAACGACATTTCAGTTTCACCTCAAGATCCTTTGTAGATACTAAGAAACACAACAATAGGGATGCGTGTTTGATCAATATCACGTGACTGATCACATGATTAATCTCCACTTAATTTTTCTTCATCATGATATTAACACGATCACCCTGACAAGACCAATTCTAGTTTCCCAGGCGCAATAGTTTTGGCTACATGATTGTCATTTTCTCTTTACCCTGAACTAGCTGACATTCTACTGAGCTCCTATTGAGTAGGAGGTGGATCCTGCACATTACCTATCTACCAACCACAACGCGCTTCGTACTAGATGGCACATTTAAATCACACAGTCTCCCAGGCCAATAATGACCATGGATATCACTCCTGAGCAAGTAAGATACATAGCAGACCAGCTAGAAACTCATACCGTCACGTTCCACACGATAGCGCGTGACCTCAACCTTCATGTTCTGCAAGCCAAACGCATTCTCCATGCCTACTACTCATCGAGCAAAGAAAGGCTCAGCGCGTTGTACCTCGTCAGCGGCATCAAAGGGGCCAAGACGATTTTGAAAGTTCTAGATAACCTGAACGAAACGACTCTCAATGAGAACTTTGACCTGGTTCTGTCCATCCACGTATATAGCATTTCACAGAACAAGTACAATTTTAGTCTCAGTGATATAGCTCTTGAGGAGCTCAGGCGGCCAGTCGATTTTGGCAACCTCGGAAAATATTATGACTTTGGCATGATCCGTGGGCGGGAATTGAAGGAGGCACAAATGAAGCATTCTGAGCCAGCGAGACCTGAGGCCGCTAAAGCACGGAAACAGGAGCCTAAGAAAGAGGTTGATAAAGCAAAGACAGAAGCTAAACCCAAGCTACAATACACATCGAGAAAGGAAAAACCACAACCGTCGTTACTTTCGAATTACGTTTCGAGGAAAGATGAAAAGAAGCAGAAGGAGAAGCAAGGTGTTGGTGAAAAACGCTCATTGCCCGATCAAGGAAGTGGCTACCAGTACAAGTCGAGGAAGTTGGAGAAACTACAACCGAAGGAGCGGGTTATTGTTTCAGAGTACAATGGGGATAACGATCATGATGAGGAAGAGCCGGTGCCAGAGCGCAAATCCGCGCAGGCAAAGTCCAACAACGACCTCAATTCTTTATTTTTGGACGATCTCAGTGACTTTTCTGACCGTGAGGAGCTGAAACAGGAGGTGGCGGAAAACGATGAACCCATCATGGTAGAAGAGCTGGAAGAGCCCCTGGAAGAAAAGGAGGCCACTCAACCCAAAGCCACCGTGGCACCCCTGCTCCCACAAGACTCCTCGTTGCGGTCTCTAGCGTCAAAGTCGCCCACGCCACAAACGGGCGAGGGCGCGGAGAAAATAGACACAAGAGCTTCCGAAGAACCAGTAACTACAGTCGACGAGGATGGGTACATTGTAACGAAAAAGAAAACAGAACCGAAGAAAGAGCCTTCCAAGCCATCGAGGAAACCGATCAGCAGCATCAGCAAACTGACCAATTCCTCGAAGAAAAAATCAGATGGTGCAAAGAAGCAAGCTTCTCTTATGAGCTTCTTCGATCGACGATAATCTGGGTTGGGCTCAAATCAACTAAGCCTTAAGAGGTGGGTTAATGCTATTGTGTCGGAACGTCTGTTCTGGCTTCGCCAGCTTATGCCCTACGGACTCAAGAAAAATGTCAAACTAGACTTATGTAAACAAATGAATTCATCAGCGAGTTCTTGTTTCTGGGCGACATTCCGGGACTCGTAAACTTCCGAGTTTCAGTGTGTAAAGTTGTGGACCTATGGTTTTCTTCACCATTCGACGGTATTGCCAGGGGCTCAAAATCAGTAAATATAAGATGTCCACAGGCCAAATCCAATCTTTAACCATTAAAGGAAGTGCGAGACCCGTTAAGTGCCCAATCCAGAGGTGAATATTCCTCCTTAAGAGTGTATCGCATTCTGGCCATAATGGAATCGGCCGCTGCCGTTCTGCACATTGAACGTTGTGCTGCAAACTCTTTTCCTAATTAGGAAATGACATTTGCAACCACTGAAACATCTTATAACTAGTTACAGTAATATTGGTGCCTAGCGACATAACGCTATGTATTGAAACGCAGAATCCAGCTTTTATATATTTAGAGCTGTGCTGGCCCCGGTGTGCCCTACCTTCACAATTTCTGCTTATTTCTCGCAGGTCCAATTGCTAAAAGTTTCACATAAGGAAGAGCCAATTGTTTGTTGAGAACTTTCAATCTTTCACCGCATACACTCGTTTCACCTATCTATAAAGAAGTCATGAAACTTACTCAATCTGCCGTGCTTGCCGCTTTGGCTGCATCGACTGTCGTGAAGGCAGCTCCTGCTCCAATCAACGAGGGCTCCACTGACCTCACTGTCCAAGACAACGTTGTTGCCAAAAGAGAGAGCTTGGAGCGTGCCTTGGCACAATTGACCGAGTTGGAGCAGATGAAGACCAAGAGACAGGACTTGGATAACGAGTTGAGCGAAAGAGAGTACAAGATTGTCACCGAGGTGTTGAGCGCCATCAACGACACCAACTTAGCTCCAACCGTGTTGAAGTTTTTCGTCACCCAGCCCACCTTGAGACAAATAGCCATTGATGTGATTGCGTGGGTTCTTAGAAACGCCAAGATCAACTTGACCACCTTGTTGAAGGCGTTGGTGGACTCTGGTTTGCTTAACAGAGTTCTTACCGACGCTCTCAGCGACTGTCAGGTGTATGTGTCTGTGATTGGTATTGCCGAGGACGTTGTCAAGGCTCTTCTCAACAAAATCTTCAGCAAGCGTGAGCTTCTCGGCCTCGATGAGAGAGACATTCTCACTGACGAGCAGACCATTGAGCTTTTGAAGAAGGATGGCTTGATGCAGCCAAGCATGCTTGAGGACAAGAGAGCGCTCGACATTGACGTCAACAACATTGTCAACAATTTGTTGGAGAGTTTGGCCAACTCTGGTTTGGCCTCGTCTGTGGTGATTGCCGTTCTCACCGACAAGGCCTTCATCAACTTTGGTGCTGACTTGATTAGGGAGCTCATCAACGGCCCACCTCTCGCTATCGGACTTGGTGACATTGTCACGGGCATCACCCAGTCTGGTATTCTTCCAGACTTGCTCAAGCTCCTCCTCAACACGGACACCTTGGCTACTGTGGGTCAGAATGTGCTCAAGGCGATTTCTGGCCAGTGTGACGGCGGCTCGATCGGGGGCGGCAACCGTACCACCACCCACATTGCGTCGACCTCCAGCCTTGCTACAACCACTCCAATCACCACGGCGCCTCTGGCCACCACCCCTTTGGCTGCATCTGACGTTGGTACCGTTTACACCACGATTAACAAGGCGTCCACGACTCAAAGCGTTGCAGGCCAGTCATTCGACCCTTGTGCCACTGCCTACGAAAAGAGAGAGTTCAAGAAGCTTCGGTTGAACTACTAAAACGTGAGCGCCAGCCGTTCCGGGTGATCACACTGTGATGTCTCTTTGATTCTTCGTTTCTCATTTCTATGCTTTCTTCGATACCTGTATTTTAATTCTACGACCAGTTTGACTTCTCCATCATATGTAAGCCGAAGGGAAAGTGGTCCCAAGCAAGCTTTTGTCTACTCGTCTATGTGAGGCATGTCTGCTTATCTGGAGAAGGAGATCCAACAGACTGTTAGATATAGGTAGTTTTTTTTGAAACTGTTGCGTTGTTTCCCGAGCCGGTCTCCCAGCCCCTCTCTTCCTCTACATTCCACTCAATTTCACCTACATGTCAAAATTGCGCTTTCACCATGTGTAAACAGCTACTTCATGACTAAATTTCAGAGTATCCTACAAACCGTGTTATGCAAAGGGTGTTCTGCAAAACAGGCTCTTCAGATTTGGGTAGCTCCCTCGTTTCATCTTCAAACACCCAGGTCCTCTTTTGCACCGCAATGCACAAAATCCCCAGATATCGTTTTTACCCCCAGAAATCCATCGCATTGTTTACAAGGGTGTTTCTCCTCAAAGCCATCTGGGGTCAAGTTGCCCGAGCCACGTAAAACTTGTTCGCTTGAGAAAGTTTCTGGGGGCTTATCCCAAGGGGAAGTGTTTCACTGGTCTGTTATGTAAACAATGTCCCCACTGCTGGCCCTCATGTGTTTCCGGAATGGGGCCAGCAAAGTGGCTGCGAAAATATCGCTGCGAGATTTTCCCTGTCAGATTCTTTCCTAATGGGGATCGAGTGCTGCAGAGAACACAGAGAACAGTATTTGCTGGACCCACCCACAACTTCACCAAAGCTGGCCGAATGGACCAGAAAATAACAAGTTGTTCAACAGAATTTAATCTCACTAGCGCCAATGACATTGTCCCGTTTTGTTCTTTCCCGACTTGCTTGAATTCCGTTGCCCCTACCTTGCTGTGTGCATGCAAGTAATAGGCCCGATTAGGAAAGAAGATAAACAGTGGGATATAGTTACCCAAACAAAGTGAATGAGCCAGATGGTGAGAACAAAGAGATCCAAAATCTTCAGTGACTTATGGAACAGCAGGGCTGCCGTTGAGATAATTCGAACCACTTTTTTCTCCATTCTGTTTTTCCCATTTCCAAGGCCTCCTAGCCGTCCTTTCTTTACTACCCAGCCGTCCCAGGGACATTTCTGAAACTTCAGATCCATTCGTTACACAAACCCAAGTTCAACGTACTGTTGACCAATACACTCGTTTTTTGAAGGCTTATTCGCTCCTACTTTTCGTCAGCAGGCTGGCATGAGAAATGGGCAAAAGAGATAAGACACTATCGCTTCTGAGCCTATTCAGCAGCCCAGATAAACCCAAAACCGGTGTGGCACAGGTGGCCAGGGGAACGTCGTACGTGCAAGTGAGGCCTCCTCGAGCAATGAGACTGGTCAATCCATTCACAGCTTCGATGAACTCCCTTGTATCGTCCCATGCTGAGGTCAGTGTGGATGAATTCGCCGATACAGATTCTTCTGGCCATTCCAGGGAAGAAATCGTGGAGGCAGAGACAATTTACTCAATCATCTCAGGATACGAGGAAAACGACCAAAGAGAGTCGAATGCCGTTTTCATGGAAGATTTCAGCGGCCACAGCCATGACCAGTCTGGCTCTGGAGGACCTTCCGGCAGCAGTTCAGGTAACACTGGCTCTGCAGAGGCTGTCCGGCCAAAGTCGGAAGACATTCTTGAGAAAAATACTACTTTTGATTCTACAAGAGACTCAGGCTCGTACCACCCCTCGGTGTCGAGCAACGAGCTTCTAGGAAACCTCCGTAGTGTGGAAATTGGCAGCGGTAGCAACGCAGACTCCAGCAAGGCCAGAAGCAGCGGGTCTAGTAACTCGCGTGCTGGCTCAAGATCTAGCTTTATGTCTCGAGGAAGTTTTGGTGTGAAATCTCGTGATTCAAGAGGAATCACTAACCTCACTGCTGGTGTCGACTCGTCGTCGGGTTTGCCTGTTACTTTGTACACTGTTCAAGACGCTGAACACAAGCCCAACCGCTGGTCGCTATTTGGAGGTAATAAGGCGCCCAAAAGAGATGTACCTCCTGTGCCTGGAGAAAAAGACTCGAGTTCCAATGGTTCTGACAGAGCCGCTTCATCGCCTCAAAAATTGGAGCGTGTTCACTATGGCTCATTTTCGGGTATCTCTGGCGACCATCCTCACTACAGTGTGGCCACTGTTTCTACGAGAGTGCTAGGGTCAAAAGGCGACGAAAGCAGCCACCATTCTGTTTTCGGCGACGAGAACCGCCACGAAAACAGCTCAGGATTTTATTCGGCGCCTGTGCTGCCTCAATCCTCCAAGACAAGAGACTCTGAGGAGAGAAGAAATCTCCACAACCACATGTATGAAGATTCAGATGATCTGATACACAACGCCGATTTGGAAAAAGGTAATCCCTTTGTTCAAATTGACGAGGCCAAAATCGCCCAGCCGTGGTCTAAATGGCTCTTTCTTATGGTTATGGGTTTGGTTGCAGTTCCCATATACTTTATGCTAGCCTTTGGTTTTTTCGATAACGGCGGTCACCGCAAACACTTCTCCCGTGGGTCCTCTGGGCCTCCTGCCAACAGTCGCTATTTTGCGTGCTACACATATCTACAAAAGCTTCTAAGTTTTGTCCTTGGTCTAGTGTGGATGGCTCTTGTTTATGCTGCCATAGCAATAGCGTTTGGGCTCCGAGCAAGGTTTCATTGACACTGCCATTAATACTCGATCCCCTTTGATACCCTTTAATACCCTTTGATACCCTTTGATACCCTTTGATACCTTTTGATATCCCTTTTTTAATTAAGTACTTGGTCTGGACGTCGTCTCAGACAGTACCCTTACGAGATCATGAACAATATTCAAATTTTGTACCACTACGAGGAATTTGTATGTATATACAAGCATAATTGTAAAGTTTCAGATATAATCAACAAAAAATCGCTCCATGAACAGTAGTACAAAAGTAGTGATATTCCCGAGAGTAAAGTTTCTTGTATGTTGGATATTTCTTCATGTGCTTCCATAGGGTAGCCCTCGATCAACTTCATCAACAATGACGCAAGTATTCATATGGAATCCGAGCTAAGTCTTCTCCCAATCAATCTATAAACTCAAATCGCTAGACCAAACAAAAATCCTATTAAGCTCTAGCCAAATCACGTCAATGTGAGACATGAGTTACCAGCTTGCAGCATTTGAACCCAAGTGCGCAACTCGAGGAACGTTTTTAGAGACACAAAATCGGCAAGAGCAATTACAAGAAAAAAAAATGGAAAGACAAAAAACGGAAAGACAACGGAAATAATGCTGTGAGCTTTTTGTTGCCTTTGAACAATCAGCTCAGAGAAAGAGCATTTTCCCCGGCTTATATTATGATGCGAGTTGAATATCTCGATGAAAGACTTCTCTTAATGAAGCAAGAACAGAGTCATCTTGCAAATTTCTGTATAAGTGAGACATGGTGTGCCTACTCGCTTCGAAATGGCAATAAAATTACCAAAACAATCATTTTGAGTAATATAGGTCAGTTATTAATCTGCCGTCCAGACCTTCCTCGGTTAGTCGGGATGGATCACTCGACATACCAGTTATCCTGCATATACTCCTAGCATTCAAAATCACGATACCTCTAACCTTTGGCCTGCAGCGGCAAAGCACTTGGAAATTCCCGAGTATGATAGGCAATACCACCTCTTATTATGCGTCAGATGGTAGTACAGAAATGCAATGATGTAACCAGCGCAAGGAATCATGCAATTCGGCGCCCGCTAAGTATCCACGTGACGAGTCGCGTGACCTTTTGTGTCCCCAAGGCTCAGTTGAAACCCCCACGCCAGCAACGACTTCCTCAACTACTACATCACCTTACTCAATCTGGTGCTCATCTGATCCACCTGCTGCAGCTCATCTATTCTCTATCAGCATCATTTTACATCCGTAAGGGTTCTTTTCCCGACATTCCCCGAAACACTTTATTTCCCCCTCCACAAACCCAACTCCACATAATCACTGATGGGAAACGTTCCTACCAAAGAAGCCAGATCCCGTTCCTCGTCTGTGGGCGGCGGATCCCCAAGCAATACGCTCACAAGATCATCCAGAAGACACACCACGCTGTCGATTCTTGAGAATGCTGGCTTTTTGATGTACCCGAGCGGGACAAGCTCCAGCAGCAGCCATGGGAAGCTGCTGAGGCTGGCAGAGGAAAAACTCAAGCAGAAAGAGGCACACATGATGAATCTCATTATAAGGTACGAGGAAAACGTGGACGGAGGATTTTTGGCCCCGCACGGCATCTACAAGCTGAATTTGGACTTCAACACCGAGATAGTTCGTAGTCTAATAGTGGAAAGGCGAATAGCACCTTTTTTCACCCCACTTCAGGACTTCGATGAAGATTGGACAGACGAAGAGGTGGCAACAATTGCGTCGCAGCTGCCGCTTCATGCGATCGACGAGGCGTACTCGGATGACGAAGAACCCGACGACGCAGACAACCATAAAATCCACCTTCTGGCAAACTACTTCAGAAGACAGGAGCAAAAGAAGAAGGTGAAGGAACTCACAGTAAGCATGAAAGAGCTTCAGAAACAGCACGAAATGGAGTACATGGCAGCCAAGCAGTCGCAAAAGCAGGACCCAAACGTTCCTTCCAAGGAGCTCCTATTGAAGCTCTACCGTCATTCGGCAGAGTGCCCTATTTGCTTTCTCTACTTCCCTCCATACTTAAACGTGAGCAGATGCTGCGGGCAGCCGATCTGCAGCGAATGTTTCGTGCAAATCAGGCGTCTTGATCCGCATCCACCTCACGACGACGTGAGCAACGAAAACAGCGCAGAGATCCCCCACACCCTCATTTCCGAGTACGCCAACTGCCCCTTCTGTGCCATGCCCAACTTTGGTGTCACGTACGATCCTCCAAAGGATTTAAGCGTGGGCATCGGTGGGATAACTTCTCCAGCGTACTACAAGGGGCCCCTTGCAGCCACCGAAGAAGCAGTGGTGCTGTCATCAGATGAGGTATCCGCAGCATCGCCGCAGTCTCCAGGCACGCCGGTGCTGCGGACGGTGAGTCCCACCAAAGCAAAAGCAAGAAAAAGAAGATCGTCGGTGCCCGCAGATGACGCTGGAGTCATCACCACCGATTACATACGTCCTGATTGGGAGCAGAAGTTGGCTAGCGCAAAGAGCAAATTGGCTCGCAGAGCAGCTACTGCAAGCGCCATCCACGCCCTGAACCTTATTGTCGACGACGAGGGGTCCAGCAGGGGCCAAAGCAGCAGCGACAGTCAAAACTTACGGTACTTGCAGTCGATAGAAGACCGCATGATTGAAGAGGCGATGAAGCTTTCGTTGGCAGAAGAAAAGGCACGCAGGAAGAAGCAGGAACGGGAAAAGTAGGCAGAGGAGGAGGAGTAGCAGGAGGCGAGTCAAAGACACCCAGGAGGGATCAAAAAGGTTTATATATAAATAGGGCATGCACGTTATGACACGAGCAGGGCACTCTTGCCCTGTGCATCGAGATCTCGATGTTTGAATCTTTTTCTCTACGTGGGCTGGGTCTCAGTTGGACCCACAGTGGTTAAACGGTTTTTCCTGATCTAGAAATTTTTGCCGCGGCAGGCGCACAAAGAGCGTTGACGGTTGACGAGGAGCGGAAAAGGGTTTAAGGCAAAAAGGAGACAGATCTGAAAAAGAGAAAACAAAATAATTGAAAGAAAAGAAAAAAAAAAAAGACATGGTTGCATCACCACCTAAAGCAAATTTCCACTGGGGACATTCAATTTTGTCTCTTTCGGCTTACTGCCTGAATCAATGCTGGCGACCTGACGCAACTGGCCTTCAAGCCTCTGTCTGGTCTACCTGGCGTCTACTGCCGACCTGCACACTGCCCCCGGTGTTGTTTTGTCCTCGAGCCAGCCTTTGTTTGTGCCGCGAGCGCGTAAGCTGGGGCCCTTTCCGAGCTCCTGGCGGCTCGCCCTCGCCCCAGTGCTTCACTTGCTTCCAGCATAGCAGAGCGCCTAAACCAGATTTAGCAATTCGCAAAAGCCAAAAACCTAAAGAAAACGTCCAAAAGTCAACGAAGCGTCTCAATTGGCTGGTTCCAATTAACAAATTGCCGTATGACTTCACCGTCTTCTTTGTGATACAAATCACCTGCTGCCGTCAATTGTCGCATTCTTGTCCCAAGCCGCAAGGCGCCCTCGCCCGCCGCCAGTAGGCTAAGCGAGCTCTCCCTCATATCCAGGGCACCTGTGTTTTCTCGAGCAAAGCCGCAGATAAATGCCTCCTGTACTTTTTACCTGCTTTAGTCAACGGTGATGATCGTCGACGATCAACTACTTTTTTTTTTCTTCTTGAATAGCCGAGGGAGAACAGAGTGAAAGTAGCAAAGCACGGGCGAACTTTTTGCTGGAACTCGACTCTCTCGCTGTACACGACGCAAGCCTCTCCATTGGAATACTTGGTCTGGCATTCTTTTCGGCCATGATACATTTGGACGGGTCCAATGGCCTCGATTTCGCTTCACATGACGTTGAGAGGCTACCGATTCGAAGAGTTCTACACAAGTCTGGAACCCTCAAGGAACTGGTGATTCACTTGAACGAGCTCCAAGACTCCTCAAATGAGAGCGCTCTTCTACGAGTCAAGCATGTGGCTGTCGACTTGACGAGAGATATCGTGGGTACGCGTCCTGGCACAGTGCCGGGTCTGAGAATTGTGGCCAAGCTAGCGCATGAAACACCATTGAAACTGTCGCTCTCGACAATTCTACCGTCCGAGAAGCTTTTTGTTTTTCCCGTATCGGCGTGCTGGATCCAGAGCCCCCACGACCCTTGCACCAACTGCTTGAAACTTCTCAATAATGATTTCGACGCGTACAAATCTCACACGAGCTTTCCCTGCCTACGAGACTTGACCTATGGGTTTACCCTTGACGGTGGGTTGCAGGATTACATAAGGGTGCCTCGTCCGCATCTGTCGTTGATCAAGATCCCTCCGCTGGTTTCTGTTCACGACTGCTGCTTTTTGTTGGACATTGCCCTTCCGTTCTACTCGTTCTGCAAGGACAATCTTCTACGAATGCTTCAGCAGGATCCACAGGCGCGTGTGCTCGTGATCCTAAACGACTCTGCACGCGAGGCAAATGACTGTCTCTTGGTGATTAATCACTTAGACCTCGAACACCTTTTCGTCACATTTGTCGATATGGACAAGTTGCGCAAGAACCCCTCGCTTGTCTCTGGAGTATACGCGAACGAGTTTCACCACGTGCTTGTATTTGCTCCTGGTTCGGACGCCGTTGAGGCAGCGCTCGCAGTCAGTGTTCACACGAAACTAGCCTCCACGAAGCTGCGCTATAGTATAGCCCTTTTTGGCGCCAATGCCGATTTGAAGCTCGACGCTTCAAAGATCCCCGAAGATAAAACTGTATATCGTGTGAAACTCTCATACAAGGATAAGTTCCTAATGGAAGAGTTGATAGACACGTTGGCAGGTTTCAATGCTTCCACTAGCACGAAGAAGCCATTGCGGTCAATGAGTATGGGCACTTTGAGCTCTTCAGACTCGATCCCGAGTTCAGAACTAATTTCAACGTCAGAAAATGAAGAGGTTACAAAGAAAAAGCTACGATTTAAGAAGGAAACCGAGGTGGTTGCACCGCCAAAGCTGTCCAGAACGCACATTTCATGGCTCTACTGTGATGATGACTACAAGCTCTGCACTGGAGAGGACGGCGGATGCTTGCCTTCGAGATGCCAGTCTACGTCAGATATCAATCGGCTGTTGAGACGCAAAGTGCAGACAAGACGTGTCTTCTACACCCATCGGCCTTCGTGTCACGTCAAAAAGAATGTATTTATTTTTGCTAGCGACCAATAATCTCCTGGTGGTCGGTATGCTGTTTACGGATGATTTATGAACACCCATTTTGCTTACTCTGTAGTCTAAGATGCCTCCTGCTCGTTTCTCTCCTTGTTTCGTTTTCTAATCGTCTTCGCCCAAGCCTTGACGTCCTTATCATATAGGCCTTGAGCAACGCCTTTCAAGAAGCCGCCTTGGGCATCAAGAAGCTCGTGTGGAGATTTTCTTTTGGTGTCGTCCTTGACCAAGCACGACTCAACGAAATCACACAAGTCCTTATCGTACGGTCTACCGGTCACCTTGTTGATCTTGTTTGATAAGCATGGAGGATTCTCATTGACAATGCGTTGGAGTAAATCCAATATTCCTTCGGGTCCTGCCGGCTTGGAACTATCGTCGTCGTTGGTATCGTCACTGTCGACCCATATACTCTTGCCTGTGGCCAATTCATACAACATGAGACCCATCGACCAAATGTCGGACTTGACGCCGTATTTATGGCCCTGAATACGTTCTGGAGACATATAAGTGGATGTTCCTACAAACGTATCAGCCATGAGAATAGAGTTTGTGAGCTCTCGGGAAACACCAAAGTCACATAGTTTGAATTCGCCCTTGTGTGTCATGAGAACATTGGAGGGCTTGATATCCCGGTGAATGATCTTGTGTTTATCGTAGAGGTACGTAAGACCTGCAAGGATCAGAAACAGCACTTTCTTGAGGGCCGGAGTTGGGAACTGGCGGTCGTCACAGAGCGCTAGAATACGATCTAGTGCTCCACAATTGCAGTATTCCATGCAAAGCACAATGGAGTTGTTGGGACGTAGAAAGGCACCGAAGAAGTCAATGATATATGGGGACCTGACCTCATGCATAATCCTCAATTCTCGGATGATCTGAGTCTGGACGTCCTGTTTGCTCTCGATGTGAATCACTTTCCTGGCCATAGTTTTCTGCAGAGGAATATGTAGCACCTTCAGCACTACGCCGGAGTTGCCCAGCCCCAACTCTTTCAAATGCACAAAGTTCTCGTCCTTAAGGTTGTAACCTGAGGATCCGTACGTGGTTGCAACTGGGGAATCCAGCCCCAAGATGGGTAGTGCCTGATCTCTAGGAGAGGGCGTGTAAACCGATTTCGTTGGCGATATCGAGCTGACGACCGTTTGTCGTTTGCGTGTGGTCGGGTCCAGCTGCTGCTGCTGCTGCTGCTGCTGCTGCTGCACCAGTGCCAGTGCCAGCGCCAGTGCCAGTGCCAGTGCCAGCGCCAGGGCCAGCGCTGGAGGCGTCTGCAGAATCTCGAGCGTCTTGAGCGAGTCTATTAGCCGAGACTGGGCAGGCTGGTTTGCCTTTTCAAGATTCATCAACGGCGCTGGCCGAGGTCTCTTTTTCTGCTGCAGAAGCTTCAAGTTCTGGAAACGGGCCAATTCAGCTGGTGAAATGTCGTGTGTCGAGGTGGTAGGTGACGTGGTTGACGAGACCGAGACCAGGCCCTCAGATCCACGGCCATTGGCGCCGTGCGACTCTTTTTTGGGCATCGGCACCGGCGGAAGGTCCTTATCTCTGTTGGACGAGAGAGACGTCTGAGACGAGTTATTCAGCTGCATACAATGCCAGGACGATATGATGTACTTTGGAAGATGAGGGAAAAAAATCAAGGAATGTTCAAGGTTCAACTTTGGCGTTTGCTGGTCAACGAATTGTAGAAGGAGCGACGGAAAGTGTGTGAAATGGGGGCCTGGCGGGTTTGGCCGGGCAGAAAGTGGTAGTAGAAAATGAGAAAGCGGATGTGGTATTGAGGTTGATGGTGGAGTGCAGAGAGGACAGGGTTGGAGGTGGGTGCAAAATGGACAAGAAAGCGTGGGATAGCGAAGGGATTTTGTAGAATTGGGTTGGATTAAGGTTTTGTTTGGGTATTCAATTTGATATTTTTGATGTTGCTCTTAGATATTTGAGGGTTTGTGTGGAATGTGGTGGGCAGGTAGAAGCGAGCAATACATGTCGAATCGGGCAGCAGAGAAGTGATTAGAAGGTAGTCTACATGGTGGTGAAGAATTTTTTTTTTTTTTTTCTGTTGCTGGCTTACTTAAGAGCAATGATGAAGACACAAGCATAGCACTATGTTCTTCAATTTGTAGGTTTTGTTTGACGTTGGTCAAGTTGTATATTTTTCATTTTACTGCTGCTACTCCAAAACCTAAGATTTCATAAGCTCTGGCAGGAAACCACCCTTGGATCGCCTTTGTTTGAGAGGCACTTGTTCCAAATGGAGAACTACATCAATACTTCACAAAGAAAACAATGTCTCGGTATGTGAGGCCGAGGGCTTGGAGATACGTCTAGGTGTTTCAGATCAAAATGGGTCTACAATAGGAAATTGGGGTTTTGTTTGGCGAATGTGGTTTCTCAAAATGGCTGGATCTGGATCTTTTTGAGCATTGTCTTTGAAGGCTACTTTGTCATGTTGATATCGTTGGTAATTGCAGCATAATTGGGTTGATCTAAGCAAATTCTGCAACCTTATTGGATAGATTTGATCGGGGGAAGATTTTGCACCCAAGGGTACAATTAAGTAGCCAAAGTGCACTTCACCTTCAGAATAACGTGGTTGGATGCTCTATGCAATTACTACATCGTGTAATTAGTATTGGCTTCTAGAAGTGTAGAAGCAGCTTCTATTGTACTGAGCGCCTGGGACGCTGCTCTCACCTGGAACGCTCTGTATTAAATGTCCTGTCAGTGCAACTGGTGCACCACTGATTATTACTACAAGTCTGCTCATGGCTACTGGAGACGGCCACGAGCGCTGAACAGAGGCATTTGCTGCTGGCTCTGTTGGTCCAGGGCCTGCGGCATGGCCATGGGATGCTGCAACGGCTGGACCACCGGCTGATACTGGCCAAAGAAATCCTGGCTCATTTGGCCCATTTGGCTCATCTGTCCCATTGGGCCCATTGGGTACTGGGCCATTTGTCCTGGGATTTGGTTTTGCATCTGGTTTATTTGGCCGCCAGACATGTTCTGTATGTGATTGGGCATCATCATGGCTGCCTGGCCTGGAACAAAGTTCATGGCAGGCACCTGCTGCTGTGGATCTGACATCATGCCTGCGCCATTGAGATCGCTCGACAGCTCGGAAGGCGACGACAGCGACCGTTTCTTCTTCTTTTGTCGACAAGCAGTGCACACTTTATGTTTCCCTTGGAGCGCTGGGTCCAACGCCTTGGCACACCGGTTGCAATTGCCCATGCGCTCAAGGTTTGTACGTCTAATCTTGTCATTCTCTCGACACCGCTGACACACCTTGAACTGGCCCGGCGACGCCAGGGCGGCCAAAGATGGGTCTAGCGGAGCGCCTAGCGGGCCTGAGCAGTGGACACACTTACCCTGAGCAGCACGATTGGCTTTTCGAACTCGTAGGCTCTGGCGACACTGCGGACAAAGCACAAAGTTACGTTCTTCCTCAGAAATCACCCCACCGCACCTTCTGCAAGCCCCCTGCTTGTCTTTAGTCTTCTTCTGCCACCGCCTTGATCTCTGTCGCTGCAATTCTCTACAGTGATGGCACAACTTGAAGATTTTCGGCTCGGCCCCGACGTCTTTCCCTTTTGCCGGCTTGACAAAGCTCTGCACGAAATCCTTCTTGCACCGCAGGCACTTGGTGGTGATGGCGCTTCTCTCTGTCTCTGCGTCGTCCTTGGCGGCGTTTTTCTGTTGCACGTGTGGAGGAGGTATAAGCGATACGAGGCCGTGGCTCTCTTTTTTTAAAGAATTGGAACCACTGTGTTGATGAGGCAGCAGCTGCGTCTCCTGCTGCTGCTGATGCTGTTGCTGCTGCTGATGCTGCTGATGCTGTTGCTGACCATTATACAGATCCAAAGTAGACTCTGTGGCTGGAGCACTGCTGGAGTCTGCTCCAGTGGCTCCTCGATTCAGGCCATAGAAACTGCCCGCCTTGTTTCGTTGCATGTCTCGCACAGACGATAAGGCGTCCTGGGAAACAAGCCTCAGGTCCTCCAGACTCAGCCCGGGAAGCGGGCTCGTATGGTACGGCTGATACTGGCCCGGGTAGTTGTTCATGTTGGCAGGAGCGGGCTCGGAGAACTGGGCCACTCTTATCAGGCCAGCTGTGTAGAGGGCGTGGGAGGGAACGGAAGGAACGGAGGAAATGGAAGGATAGAACGGCTGTGGGTGCTGATACGGAGGCTGGACGAGATGATTTTGGAGGCCTGGATGGTGATGATTTTGGAGTTGATGGTGATTTTGGTGATGATTTGGGTGATGATTTTGAAGGTGTTGGTGATTTTGTTGATTTTGTGGATGTTGGTGCTGCTGCTGTTGAGGATTCGGGCTCTGCTGCTGCTGCTGCTGATGTTGTTGTTGTTGTTGTTGTTGTTGTTGTTGGCTCTGGCTCTGCTCGTAGTATTTCAGTGAAATGTCGAGCGGGTACTCAGTGGCAGATGTTGAGGAGGAGTGCACGGTGTTAGAGGAATTGGTAGTGTTTGTGGAAGAGCCTGGGTTGAACGGCGATACGCCTGGTTTGTCTAAAGGTTCCCCAAAATGATCCATGGAAAACGGCTCAAATAGGTTAGAGTTGTGGATTGGAGAAGAATTGCAGTGAGTGGACCGGAGGGGGGTGGAATTGTGGAATTGGCGGTAGATGGAGGATATGGAATTGAGCTGAGGGAAGGATGGTGAATGTGACTGGGGCTAGAAAGGTGCTTGAATTCGCCTCGCGGACGCAATGAGGGCTCTTATAAGCTTGTGACCCCCAGATCTTGCAAAGAAGAAAAAGGACAGAAAAAAAAAAAAAAATAAAACAAAAATAAAAGAAACCTAACCAGAGCATCCTATCCGCCGGCCCTGCGATATCTGTAAGCTTTTTTTTTTTTTTCGTCTGTGAGCTGTACGTCTGTATGTATGCTGCGCTGCAAGAGTGCAGCACCATAAGAACGACCCTCGGAATTGGGGGATGGGAGCTGAGCTGGGCCACACAACTTGGGGGAGACTGGGGGGGACTTCCGGGGGGGAAAAAGGAGACAAACCGACCTCGCTCGTGTGCAGGATATCAGCTAATTCACCACCTACCACTTCCGTGGAGCCCATACCTTTGATTTGTTCAAAATATGGCCAGACAGTCCAGACAGCCCTCCCCTGATACCATGAAGCCGACTGGTTCAATTGCTCGTCCCAGATCATCTAGCTGACCCCGCTTCTCGTTGGTTGTCCACTGCTGTTGGCACCCAGCGAAGGTCTTGCCGCTCTTTCACCGACTTGTATGCATGCCTGCGTGTTCGTGCGTAGGTGGAGGTGTTCTCGCATATCCACAAGGGCTCCTGTGCCGGCACACACTAGTCAACTCTCTAGCACACCAAAAAAACCATAGACCCTTTAGTAGCATGTAATTTAGGCTGTAGCCAGGCATTGTTAAGAATGACATATAGGGATAGAACCATGTTGCTGTTGTTTGTTTTTTCTTTGATTTCGACGATGTAACGTTGCATTTCCTCAAGCTCTCCCTTCCTATAAGCGGATGCTGGGCCCTTCGGATTTGCAACCGGTCTTGTCAATGAGAGTTGTTTGACTCACAAGAAAGGTTTGTTTGCTTTTTCATCTCTTCTTTACTTGGGGTCTCGAGACCATTCTCAGCCAGCATGTCGCTTCCAAATCCTTGATTTCACTCGCCTCAATCGATTTGTCGCCTATACTGGCTGCGAACGAGCTATGTCTCAGGACATCTGAATGCGTTGAAACATCAGATCTCGACACAAGGTAGCTTGAGCCATAAAGCTCTCCTCGAAAAGTCAATCAAAGCAAACGAGTTCACAGAACTTTGTCAACTATCAGGGCATTTCCATAATTCTCCACGCCCCCTTCCTCCTTCATCATGAGTCTTCACCATGGGTCTTCATCCTTTTTTGACATTCCCTTCTCACCAGCTTGGTCTACCTCAGTGTGTCCCAGTTCACCTACTTACGCCATCTCTATATACTCGCCGTTGCATGTCTTCAAACCACTTGGTCCATCACTCTGGGGTCCAGTCAGCTGAGCCCGCTGAGTCTTGAGCCCCTAGAACCGCTTCACAACCAGTGCTTCTTGCCGTAGATCTGCACCACTTCTCCCAAGCGATACATCCCAAGGGCCACTAGACCAATGCCCACGCCTCGAACACCTCGTTGAAACCACACAGGGTGTTTTTTCAAGTCCACCACGCCGTTTTTGCCCTTGAAGGGAAGCAGCAGCAAAAAGTAGCCTCCGCCGCCGAGACACACTGCCAGCTGGACGGCCGTGCAGGGAAGGCATTCCTCGTCGCTGAGGGGTCTGGAGGGAGGCGGATTGAGAACGTTTAGGATGTTGGACATGGAGATTTTGTGGGGAGGAAGTGAGCGATGAGGGATGTCAGATCGAAGATTGGCCCTGGTGATGGGGTCCTGGGGCAGGCCCGGGTCGCGTTGTGTGCAGGTCGGGCGTAGAACGACAATGGCCCATGAAAGACGTATTTCATCATGAAACTGAGCAAGATGAGGAATTCGAACACGTAGCTATGATATCCGGGTTTATGTCTGGCTATACGTGTATAAATGGAGCTTATTGATGCAAATTCTGTGGTGCCATGATGTTGTTAGCGAGAAAGCGCAATGGCTGCAAAACGCTAACGAGTCCCCCAAGCCCGACGTCCCCAACGCCCCCAACGCCAGCGGTAGTCGTAGAATAAAAACTGCCTCCAAAAGGTACCCTTACGTATCCAAATCTCGAACATCATTTGGGGGAAAGCCGCCCCTCCACGCTTTCCTGCTTCACCACAACCCTGAGGCGCCCTCTTTACGACCCTCTCAATGGCCTTCTAGAAAAACGCCTCCCTCTCCCTCGAGTTCCACTCTGACACCTTCGATGGCTCTCGGTTGCAACCACAAAAACGACACCCTCCTCCCTCTGTGCGGCCGCCCATTGCCGCAGGGTCTGATGGCCAGGGCTGCGATGCTGCAGAGGTGGGAACGCGCCCCAGGCTAAAACCCCGGTAGCGTGCTCTCAACCCACCACTTCCCCATGCACCAGAATCTATTTCTTTGCCACAAGCACATTGCCACAAACACATTGCCCTCTACACCAAGTGTGGGTGATTTTTTGCCCATGTGTGACCCAAGGCCCCAGACTTGTCCATCACGCTGTTGCCAGGCAAAGCCCCAGGGGGGCCCCAGCAGTGTCGGCGGCCCCGGCGGCAGAATCTGATTGTGGGTTTTTTTTTCGCTGCCGGCGCCTTTGTACCGTTCTTTGTGTAGCCACGTCCTCGCAGCCCCCTCGCCCACAGAGGCCTTTGTGTGGCAGCAGACCCTCGCAGACGCTGCTGCTGGGGACAGCCAAAGAGGCAGACCCTGGGCCATTTGCAGCGGCAGACCCACGGAATCCGCCAGTCACACCCGCCCGCAAATGTAACATGGCCTCCATCTACCAGCACGTATCTTCATCTCCTAGTAATCTAAATCTCATCTACATCTCATCTACATCTCATCTTAATCTCATTTACATCCCATCTACATTTCTATTACCTGAACACCCCGACATCTCATTCGCAAGTGACCCCTCTGGCTGCAACAACTAAACTTGAGGAGGCCTCCTGTCCTGTCTCGTTTCTTGTTCGCCTTGGCTCGCTCGCGCCCTGGGAATTCTGCCAAAGAACACTCAGCCACGACGCCAGACGGGCAAACTGCCTCTTCTCCTCTCTACTCTCTCTCACAGCTGCTGCTGCTGCTGCTGTTGCTGCTTGGTGATGCTGCTTGGTGATGCTCACACTTTCCCACATTATCTCTGCCTCGTCGCTTGGCTACGCTGACGTGGTTGCTGCCTGGTGTTGCGAACCGTAACCACGCTGCACCGAATGCAACCACATTGTGTGCCAAAGGCATTGTCGCCCCCAAGGTGCCTTGCAACAATGGTGCTCACTTGCTCGTGGTTATCGGCTTCTTGCTGTGAGTGAACCGGTCACGCCTGGCAACGGAGATGTTCTATTCTTCTTTTTTTTTTTTTTTATTTTCTTTTTTTTTTTTCTTTTCCTCTCTTTACTTGCGATTTTGGTATTTGCGATTTGGTACTCCTTCTGTTTCTGCTCCCTGTGGCTCCTCTGTAATCTCTCAACAGGACGCCCGGGGCTCCAAAGCTGGTTTGGGGCGCTGCTTCGCTCAAACGGATTGCGGGCGGTTGGAGACCCTCCAGGGTGCCGCTTGCCAGAAAAACTCTCTACTTTTGTTCTTCTTTTTGCTGATGCCAATACTTCCAATTTGTTTCTCTCTGACCTCATGCGCTGGGCGTAAGCGAACATCTATGTTCTATTTTTTACGCAAGATTGTCGCCGCTGATCTCCCCTCTTGATCACTCACCCAGCAAAAGACCCTGCTTTCGCTTACGGTTATGAGACACCTCCGGCTTGCACACTCGTGGTTTCGCTGCTTTGCTTCTTCTCATTCGCCTCTGGCCACCAGCTACCCTCGGTGCCGTTTACGAACATGCACCGTACTGTCGTGGTTATTATGCCATGCTGTCCGGCTACTTTGGTGGCCGCTGCCCCTCGGTTTTCGCCTCGAGAATGCTTGTGAAGCAGCCTTCGCAAGTTTAATCTTTCAGATCTTGAGTGGGCTACGTTGCAAATTTAAATTGGTACGAGGGAGATATTGTTTGGCGTCTTTTTTTTTCTCCTTCTTTTCTTTTGCTTTGTTGAATATTTTTATGAATTTATTCTTCTTCTTCTTCATTTTTTTTATGCTTAAAATATCGATGAAGGACTATATTCCGCTCAATCTATCTCTTGCCATTGGTTGTTTGTGTCTCCTTTCCACTGGCTATCTTTAACGAAGTTGCAATGCAACGAGTTCCTCCCACGAAACGAAACAAGTGCTACTTTAACCGGCTCCCAAGCATGATGCACGATTGCTAATCGTTGCACTTCTGGCTGGCGTTGGTATACATGTTGTTATTTGTCGGGTTGTGCCTCACAAGCCATTTCCGTTTACCGAGTTTGTGACATATCGTTGTGACACGAGGGTTCACATTCGTCGACTCCGTTTTCTTTGGTGGATCACATGTGTCATAGATTTAGTTGTTTGAAGAGAGTGACCTACAAGCGAAGTTTGCGTTTATCTCTGGATTACCCATCAATAAACCTATGAAAACAATAGAACGCTTTCAATCACTATTGCAGCTAAGCGCCTAAATACTTAACCGCTCAAAGCTACTAATCTTCCCCTCATCAACATGCTTCACAAATATTTCACCTTCACCAGCCCTCTTTTCAGGAACAGAAACTCCCCTCCCAGACAAGAGGCAAGCTAGCCTTGTTCACTTGCAGAGACGAGAGGGTTGTGATCACAAGCTCCTTCGGATACGCTCAGCAAGTGTGAATGTGAGCTTTGCGAGAATCATAACCAGTCCCTGCCTCTTTGGCTTTGCTGGATGCAACATGTCTATTGCGGAAACTTTGCCTTGAGTTATGAGAATGCAGAGTTTTGAGCGCTTACGACTCAGCGTGAGCAATGAACCCTAAGTGTCCCATTTGGAAGCATCGTTTCCAAAGCAAAACAAAAGCGGGCCGTTCTTCGTTTTATGGAATGATGGTCCAAGATTGTGCATCACAAAAACGTGTAAGTGGCGCCTAAAGTATCACCAGAGTAAAAAAAAATATTCATAAGAAAAGAGATTTAAACAAAAAAAAAGAATAAAAAAAAACTTAAAGTGGTCAACAATAGCTTCAATACCCTCTTAGCAAATTCCACAGCAACTAATGTTATCTGGTCATTGAAGCAAGAACCTCACAGATCCCTCTGCTGAAGTCATACAGAAGTAAGGGTGGAGGCTTCTTGAGGGGTCCATTCTCTGCAGCATATGCTATGAGTTATTCTTAGTCAGCTGTCGGCCACAAATACAATCGCCAAGGTTTTGAAACATCATGACCACCAATTTTCTGATTTTTAGTCACCGGATTCTGTGAGCATTGTTGCCGATTTGCCTAGAGCATTGAGTGGTGATCACAATGTGAGCTAAGAAAACTCTGCATTATCTCAAAAAATTACTCCCATTCTATTTCAGGGTGAGAATCTTAGCCTTTTGGTAAGCTGAAAAGTTATCTTTGTTCACCTTTTCGGCTGTACCTGTATTATTCCCTTGTTATCACGTAATTTTTATCACAAACGCAGTAGGTCAGGATACTTCGAGCCCATTGTAAAGTTGACTTTTTCAGCATGCCTCTTGGGGCTCTTTGTGGGATATTTTATTTTAACAACGCACCAGGGGGATTTAACTCTACTGTATTCAAAGCTCTTCAATTCTTCATTCAGGGACACAATGCCAGAAAATTTAACCTCAGCATGATAGATGATTGGAACACTCTAGTGAGATGTATTTAGTAATGAAGCTACTTGATATCGTCGAAATGCCATTGGAGTGAACGAAAACGTACTCGTAATGAATGTGGACAACATTAATACTTCGGGATTCCAATCGTGCTAACTCTCCTGACATTCAATTCAAAAATCGGTTTACTTCCCAAAGCATTAATGCTTACATCCTGAGTAACGGTTTTTGTTTTATGCCAGAACATCTTCAAAAATCTTGATCGTAAGCCAAATGTAGCAGAGTGACACCAGACATAACCTCAAATCTTACGCTTCAAGAAAAAAAAAGCAACATCGGAAAGGTGGTCAGACTCAAAATAATTGATATTCGATCCTGAGTTGGATTCGATATCAAATATGTGACCAATTAGCTGCCTGCTGAATCGGTGGTAAGTGGTCTTACCCTCAATTAAATATATTATTGAAATTCCAAATTGTAAACTTCAATCTGACCACGCCATCATTGATGCCCTTCTAATCTTACTCTAACCTCTATTCTTCTCTATTTCACACTCCTCTCATTGCCGGTGGTGGTCTCATTTTTCGCAACCATTCCATTTCCAAACCATGCTTGCACCCGTGCCCCGCACACCACACAATCGAATTTCTGATTTCCCAATTTACTTACAACTCAATGTTCGCCAATGCATTGAAGCGGCTGTATTTGCCAGCAGTTCGAAAGGAGCTCTTCAAGCCTGTTTCTCGAACCTCAACTTTGATTTCACCACTCCGCATCAATCAGTCCAGAAATGTCTACAATCAGTACCAGCACTTCCAGAACATGCACAGAGGCCAGACCTCTAGGTTCAAAAAGTTCCTCTACGTTGGAATGGCTCTTGTTGCTATCAACACCTTTGTGTACTATTACTACTGGCCCAAGCATACGTTTCCCAAGCTGGTGGCAAAAATTCTCAGAAAAGGTCTCTGGGCTGAGTCCAATAAGGGAGACGCTGATTGGCAACTAGCATTGAAATACTATATTGAGGCGCTTCAGGAGTGTGACCGTTTGCAAATGGACCCTTTGTGTGATGAGTACACTGGCATTCAGATCAAGATTGCCGAAATGTACGAGCGGTTAGGCATGAACAAGGAGGCAGGATATGTGTTCCATGAAATGAGCACTCTCTACTTATCTGTGCTTCGAGCACCACCTAAATCGAAAATGGGAATGCGTATTCAAAACAGAAGTCATCGAGGTCACCTCATACAGCGGGCCTTGCGTATAGCGTTGAAGACTGCGTCACTCAATCAAGACGAGCCTCACTTAATAAAGGCAATCTTGCTCACGCATCTAATGGTAGCACAAGACGAGGTCAAGAAGAAGATGGGAGGCCCTGAATTGGAAGCAATTGCAAAGAAAGAAGGGTTCGAGGCATTCCATAAAGACCAGCCTATCTTGGAGAGTAACCCTGATGCGTTTGAGCCTTTTGCTAACGAGTACTTTGGCGCATACGATCTTTTATCGGTCGTGTGTCTTCAACTCCAGGATATTGACACTGCGCTCTGGGCCAGAGTGAAGATGACAAATGAGATGATGAGCGCTCGAGCTAGCCCTGATAAGTTGTTGCTCTCGCAATGCAATGTAGCTTCCTTGCTATACATGTGGATGGAGAAGAAAGAAGCAGAGTTGATGCAGCTCAACAAGAGTTTATCGGAGAAAATCAATGTGCCTTACGAGAAGATCAAGGCTCTTGAGCTGGGGGACTCCGAGTTGACGAAGAAGGAAAGAGACGACATCGAGCAGAAGATAAAAAGCACTTGGTCAAGCACAGAGTACTCAATCTACAAGGAACATCACAAGGTTTTGAACGATATTGTGAAGAAAGTCTTGAGCACGTTCGAGTCGGTGATTCAAGGATGGAAGGCGTTACCTGCAGAATTGAAGGACTCTAGCTTGGACCAGACTGCGGCTATTGCCACCTATGGCATTGGTGTTGTTAACCTCCACATTAAGAAATACGACGATGCTGAGCGGTACCTTCGAGAGGCCCGTGTGCGGTCCAAGAAGTGCGGCTACGAGGTGTTGATCAACGAGATTGAACGTGAAATGACTAAATTGAAGAAAGAGAGAGTAGGTGGTGTCGAAGGTCTAGATGTTGAGGGCGTGAGTCTGAAATCTCTTGAAAACCCAACAGAAGGAGCATAAATACATAGACAAAAAAAAACAAATGAATAGTCGACGAACCCAAATAGCCCAAATGGCTGCAAAATTGATCTCTTGTGTTACGCACGCCCGTGTTTCGGTGCGTGTCAAAAAAAGCTACGCTAAACCAATAAACACATATCGATCTAATCTTTGAAAAAATGGTCGTTTTAGCTGCGTGTATATGTACTCATGGCGGCAAAGCGCTCCTTGCCAGGCTGTTCAGACAAGTTGATAAGGACAGAATCACAGCGCTCTTGGCCAATTTTCCCGGTCTCCTTTCAAAAGCTGGATCCCAATCGACCACCGTGGAAGATGAATCAGTAAGATACGTGTACCAACCATTGGAGGAATTTTACGTGGTTGTTTTGACGAACAAGCAGCTGAATATTCTTCAGGACATTGATACGTTGCACCTTTTCGTATCTGTTGTCTCCAATATTGTGAGAAGCATGGACGAAAGAGAGGTACTTGACAACGCCTTCGAGATCTTGTCTGCTTTTGATGAAATCGCTACTATGGGATACAAGGAGAAACTCACTTTGTCACAAGTGCAAACGTACTTAGAGATGGACTCGCATGAGGAGAAAATTCAAGAAATCATTGAGAGAAACAAGGAATTGGAGGCTATTGAAGAGCGCAGAAGACGTGCAAAGGAAATTCAGAGAAAGGAATTGGCTCGTAAAAATATGGAGCAGCAGCTGGCCATGTTCAACGCAGGTGCACAGTCTGCCTCCTCTGCCAGCAATATCACTTATGGCTACCCAACGAACACCACTCCTTCGTACGATACGACGGCACAGGTGGAGAGTGATGCTCCTGCTCCTTCAGGTGACTTGTTGCTGAAAAGATTGGCTGCTCCTGCCGGTGCAGGGTTGCAATTGGGCAAGAAGGCTGGCAAGGTGGCTCAGCACGACCCTCAATCGCAGCCATTGCTCACAACTAACACGCCCTTTGCTGGCGGAGCTTTGGTATCTGATCTCGTCAAGCCTGCGGCGGGTAAACAGCCAGCTCCGGCTGCCCCCTCAATTGCGATTCCTTCCCAAGCATCTGTCTCTGCTTCACCAGCAGTTCGTTCAGAGCTTGCTTCCGCCACTGCCTCTCCAGCTCCTCAAGGTGGTTCCAAACCTTTCAATAACGGTATTCTTATTACCATCAATGAGAAGATCACTGCAGACATCTCACGCGAAGGTTCTGTGGTGACCTCAGAAGTGAAAGGTGACTTGCAATTGCGTATCAATGACCCACAGCTCGCCAAGGCCAAGATCTTGTTAAAGACGGGCTCAAGCCTGGCATTCCAATACAAGACACATCCGAACATAGACAGAGCTTTGTTTAACAGCCAGAGCATCATTGGCCTTAAGGACAAGGCAAAAGCGTTCCCTAGCAACGATCAAAATGTCGGTGTTTTGCGTTGGAGAGCTTCAAGTACAGAGGGTAGCGATTTAGTGCCACTCTTAGTGACTGCATGGGTTGGTGTCAATGAAGGAGTTGCCGATGTGACGCTAGAGTATGAAGTTCCTCAAAACTATATTGACTCTCATCCATCACAGGAGAGTATTGACAACGTGCAGTTTCTAGTGCCTATAGCGCTGGATGAAGTCCAACTAAAAGATGAGACTGGTGCTCAAGTCAGTTACGATGTTACAGACTCAGGTGTGTTGTTCACGTTGTCGCTGATTCCGCTTGCTGACCCACTGGGTACTTTTGAGTTCTCCATTCCTGCGATGGACGAGGACTCCTTGTTCCCCGTGAGAGTCTCACTTGAGATACATAGAACCGAGGATGTCACTGAATCAGACGTTGCCTTCGGAAAAGTGCAGGTGTTGGATGTCACCACCGCGGACGAAGATGAGGCATCGTTGCCTTTCACATTGCATCAAAATGTTGTCACAGAGCTGTTTACAGTGCAGTAATGTGCTGCCGATGAGGTAGAGAAACTAAAAGAAACAAAATAAAACGTTCAATAATGGAGATGCGAATTGTATTAGATGGACATGAAGGAGAGGTGCCCTAATCTCAGAAATAAAAAATAGTGCATAGATTCATATGGTGAAGGAGATTCCGCTAAGAGCCATGGAAAAGCTGACTTGTAGGTTGCTTCGCGATGCCAACTCGCCAAGTTCTTTCAAGATCTTTTGTCTCGGGTCCGGCCCGCCGGGTGTCTCTTTAACGTGAGTGACAATAACGTGAAATTCCTTCAAGGTGGGCTTCATCCTACAGTACGATCGAAGCACTTCTAGTTCGCCTATAAGGTGTTCGGGCATGAGGTGGCCGTAGAGCTCGTCACAAGACTCTTGTGAGCACATGGAGCATTCCACGACGCTAGCTTTGAGAGAGCCATCGGCCACATAGGGTGCTATCTGTTCCCAGATATGTCTATTAAGCCCTTTTCCCAGCACCACGTCCGCTTCGAAGTCGCCAAATACAAGTAATTTGGACCTAGAGGCATTGTGTTGTATAAGGTAAGCCAGCGACATGTAAGGAACTGGGTGGCCGTCGGTATAAGTAGTGCCATGCTGAAGGTCAAACATGGTTATTGAGTAGATCCCATTATTTGTTGTGAAGGGCATGTTTGCTTGCACGGGCGCCAACATTAGAGCACCCAACTCCACCATATTGGGCCAGATCTTCCCATTGAAGACATGGCTTTGGAGCGTTTTTGTGGTGAATAGCGATCCGTACACAGTAGCCTGAGCATCTCTAAAGTTACGTTCTGCCGAATTGAGCACCAACGCAGCGATATGGTCTAAGTGTGGGTGAGTGATGAGAATTGTGGGGATGCAATTGAGAATCCGCTTCAGCGCCAGAAACGGGCTTCCCTGTACGTTTGCGAATGGGTTAGTGGGCTCTAGCGATAGATACTCTTGAAGGTCATTGGCATCCTCATACAACCTTAACAATCGCAGAGCACTTGAAGCGTCTGCAATGAGCTCCGCGAGCAGTAAATGGCCCGAGCCAGCGTCAACTTGGAGAAGGGGTGATTCCTGGGCACTTTTGATTTGCTCATAGTCAAAGTGGTGGGGCTTGATCAACAAAGAACACGTGCTGGCTTCAATGGGCCCGCCGGAGGCGCCCAAGAAGGTGATATCGAAAGACATTGGAGGTTGGAAGAAAATGGTTGAAGGTTGGACTAAATGGGTAGTGGTGCGTGTGTGCAGGCGAACGACCTGTAAAGCAACGCCCAATGGACACCGAAAGGGTGATTTTTTGGAAAGACTCAGTGGAATTGGGAGCTGACCCCTGACTTTTGCTGGTCCCTTGATTGCTGTGAATTTCTGTGAACTTTCTAGCAAATGGCAGCTGTCAAATGCACTTTTAGCCGTTTGTGGGGTCTGCGGCGCGAGGGCCTTCTACACATGGAAGACATTGTTGGTTGCAAATCGTCTTGTGGTTGAGAGCCACGAGAATTTGAGAAAATTAGGATATTGCAACCTGAAGTGGGTCCAAAAGGAGGGATATTATTTGAGACGACGGTGGCTTTTATGAATTACTGTCCTTGATGTTCGGATTTTCAAACCACCGAAGATCTGCACTTATTGACAGGCTGATGCGCTACTTAGAAAAATTGGAGTCCACAGAAATCCTTGATAAGAGCAACTTCAATTTGTTGAGAAAGCAGCCCGCTGGTTTTCGGTGGCTGCTTGATATTGCGTTCATTTCACTGTATGTTGCACAAATTGAGGGGAAGTTGACACCGGGTAGGCTTGGTTACAGGGACGAGACCCAACATCTGCAAAACTCCCATGATATGGGCGACTCTGTCTGTGAAGATGCACTTCTCACACATCAACACTCGCTTGGCCAATCGAAAATTTACGTGAGTGCTTGGCCATAATTTGCATCAACACACCTTAGTCTTTAATTTGATTTTTCTAATCCCTCGTAACAACACCCTAAGTGAACTACGTAAAATTCTCTACACTGGGCCATTATATTGAGTTCATTTGCCATCTCGCATGCTCGACGACCGCTTCTATACCACCTATAGTTGCTTGCTTCCGTAGCCGATGATGTTCTTAGCAAACTGCCAGTTCTGGTTCTCCACCTTTTGGTTCTGCTCGAAGCTCACATTCACCTTCCCATCCTCGAACGTCAACACTGCCAACGTAAACTTGTCACCTGCACGGGCATCTCTGTAGTATAGAACACGCATGGAGTTGAGGATGGCCTCGTGTGCTTCTTCTTTGGTCACCTTCTCGTAGTCCAGGTCGTAAGGCACCAATTTTCTCAACAAGGGGATAGCCAAGTGGGAGCCAAAGCCTGTAGCAAGAGCCAGTGCCCCGTACGCCACACCCAAAAGATCCACATATCTCATGAAGGGACTTCTGTCATCGTTGAAGCCGGCAACAATGATGGCGTTCCACAAGGGGTCCATCTTCAGCCTTCTGTTGTACAAGAGCCTCGTCAAGTACTCGTGCACGTGGGGAGCACGCAAGTTGTGGCCCCCATCGCTATCGTAGACTTCTTCTTCTGTTTCCAATTGGTGCAAAAGACGCTCAATGTGTTGCAAGTCAGATATGTCTCCTGAAATGCCCACAATCGTTTCGTCCCCGACTCTAATCAATCTCTCGATATTGCTGAATCTGAGAAGTGACCCATACGAGCCCATATTGTCTGCGGCAATGGCCACTCCGTTCTTGAATTTGAGTCCCAATACGGAGGTTCCAGTGATTATAGGCTGCTGGGTGTGTTTGGTCGGAATTTCCAGCGTTTCTTTGAATCCAGCATCAGCAATGGCACGGTTGTAAGCACCGTAAACGTCATCACGGGGTCTTCCCCAGGCAAACGGGTCGTGGTTCATTTCGCTGCTGTGAAGACTGAGTTAGTTGGTTTCTATAGTAAAGAGGTGGCGACGCAGTAAGTTAACCTGAGCACCTTCGCACCAGTGCCTCCTGGACCTGAAAGTGGGCCTTACTTCTTATAAGAAGAGTTTTTCGAAAGATGTGAAGATTATCTTGAAATTGTGATTTGCATAATTGTAAGTTATTTGAATTGCCCTTGATGGTTAAACTTTGAGTGTCGAGGCTCTTACAGAGGTCCGCTAGAGGGGCCGTTGGAAGAATGGTTGCGAAAAAGGAAGCAGATCCTGACAAAAGCGACTAAAGTTAAGGTAATGAGAATTTGCTGTTTAATGCTGTGCTTTTGATCCATGGCTGGGTGACGTGAAGAATGTTTGGTTTGGCATCTGGGATTACAAGTAAAGTTAGGGAAGCTTAACCAGAACATTACCAGTAAAGGGCCCCCTCCTCCAACCTAATCCCTTTTGATACAAGAGCAAGTTTCGTTTCTTCTTCAGCTTGAATCGGAATTATTGACCAAATTCTTGCGGATACCCTTGTCAATTGTATAAATCTACGGAGGTGTTGTGGGGATCTCCGCTCGGCTGGAATGCTAATTCCCCAAGTCAAATTCAACCAAATATTCTCTCATTGCATCTTAATCAGGTATCATATCCACACGTAGTATCACTTCCCTCGCAAGCTGCTTTCCACTCTCGCAGCCAATTTCCTTCTGTCTCTTTCCTTAAATTCTGCCTACGGCACCTACACTTCATCTTCATCTAGTATCTCATTGTATGCTTCGTTCTTCTAATGACAATGCTTAGTACACGAGCTCAGCTCCGCCAGAGTCAATCTGCTCAACCTCAGTGGCACTAGGGGCCCTATACCTGAATCTCTTTGACAACTCGTTTCTCAAGAGCACTTCACCATCCTTGAGCTCGATAGGCTTGAGTGGAGCTGAAGCTGTTGAGGCAACAGCCTGGGGCAATCTCCCGTTTGGTGCACATGGATGTGGTTGGGGTTTGCTCGAGGGAGCAGCTGATTGGTTAGTGAATGAAAAAGAACGTAATTCAAGGAAAAAAAGCACGTACAATGTGGATGTGGGCCGCCAACAAACTTTATGAGAGGCACGTGTTTCAATAATGCCACTGACTGTCTCATGTTAGGGAAGTAAACTTGGGTGATGTGGGTGGTTGAAACTAGTGCATTGAAGACGGTTAGTCCCGGAGGATGATGGGAATGGCTTGTGTGCAGGCCACACTGGCTGACTCGGAGCACCACCACAAAGCAAGCAACTAGAAAGACGCTTGCAAGTGGTAAATCGCACATATTTATGGAGCAACAGGATCCTGTGTCCCTCCTTCTCATTTCTTGATGACTACAATAGCAGAATTTGTCTTGTTGTAGAGGTAGCCTTGGTCGCAGGATCGGTAAGAAGAAGAATTAGCTCCGAACTGGCGAATTGCTTCGATTTCTTCTCCGAAGCAGAAGGTTCTTGTTCTGAGAGACACGATTGTTGAGTAAATTCTCTTTCTTTTCTCCTCTCGGTGTATTCTGGTTTTTTGTGGATGGATGTAAATTCTGGCTATTTGGGTACTTTTCGCAGCCATTTCACAAACCAAGAGTACTCCTCCATTTCTATATCCCATATCACGTTGATAGCAAGAATACTCTAAATATGCAATTTACCGACCTCCCCGGCTGTCTTCTTGACCGAATTGGCTTTTTCATTCTCCTGGATGAAGGTATGCGTGGCATATTGAACCTCTCCAGAACTTGCGCCGAGTTACACGAGCACTTCACCGGATTTCTCTTGACGGTTGTGCCCTTGACCGTGTCAAAGAAACGTAAAAAGAAGACAATATCATACAAGAGACTTTCCGTTTTATCTAAAACACATTCTGTTTTTATCAGAGACCTCAGGCTCTACGACTTCAAATACGAAGTGCCCTTGCCTACCTTCGAGTTTCTCGCTTCCTTGACCGTCGAAGCAGCCAGCTTCTCTTATCTTTTAGAGCTTCATGAGCTACCCAAGCTCACAACTTTGACATTAATCTACAGCCACCGTTTGGTTCGTAAAAGGCCACTTTCCAAGTTGGAGGGAGATCTCACCAGGCATTTCGAGGAGCACCAATTCCCGGCCCTACAGATTCTTAGAGTTTTTTCAAGAAAACAGATCATCAATAATCGGTTCAAAATATTCTTTTCGAGAAACTCGATCACCCCCCAGCGCTTGGAGGAATACGACAGGTATTTTTCCAGCAAGAAAGCTCAAAAAAATTTCTCCATTGAGAAAGACAAACACAGTCTCCTTGGGCGTATCCTTTTTAAGATCATAGAAAAAACAAGAAAATCACTAAAAATGATCGAAGTGTCAAACCTTGACTTTTCGTTTATCATGGCTGCAAACAGGAAAATCAAGTTCCCACAGCAATGCTACATCCTTCTCAATAACGCATCAATCGTACACGCTTACTCGTGGCTCAGAAGAATTGACACAAGAAAAAGAGTCACCGTGATGCTTGAAGACGAAATCGCCTTGGTGGTCCATATCTACGTAAAACATAGAGGGGAGGAAACAATACGCCACCTGTTGAAGAACCAAACCCTAGTTCGTGATTTTTACAGATTGATGGGAATATCTTAAATGAACAAGGAAGCAATAAAGCAGGCTAATTTTTGAGGATCCAGCGTTTATTAAATTTTGTATCTTGTAGAAGCCTGCCAAAGAGAGGAACCTGGTAGTGTGCGAGGAATGAGCGCAAAAATCTACCTTCATCCGTAACCACTATCACCACCACCACTGATGTCTGACAAACTCCAAAGAACAATCGCAAGGTTTCAGCAAAGAATCGACAACAAAGATTTTTACGAGGCCCACCAAACCCTCAGAACTATCACAAATAGGTACGTGAAAACCAAACAGTATAAGGATGCCATTGATTTATTGTACCAAGGGCTGACGATATTGGCAAAGAACAATGAATATGCCTCTGCCGGTGATCTTATATTGTACTTGGTTTCCGTGTATGAGGAGAGTGACACTCCATGCTCCAAGGAGTCAAAGGCGAAGATCATTGAATTGGTTTCGTTACTTCCAGACACAGACCCTAGTTTGGGGGACTTGTCGAAGCGGGCTCTACAGTGGTCAATTGACCACGACGAAAACAAGGGAATATTTGGTGACCCAAGCTTGCATCATGTGTTTGGGGTGAAGTTGCTCAATGCTGCTGCCGCTCAGCCATCAGAGGAGGAGAAGCATAAGTTCTTCTCTGTGGCCGAGTTGCATCTTATTTTGGGAACCTACGAGTCGTTGCCAGTGTACCTTGACTTTTTATTTAAGTGGCACGAGAGCGAAGGCGGTGATGCTGGCTTATTCCTTGCTAGAGCGGTTATAAACTACGCGTACTTGAAGAACGTCCACTTCGTGCACAACGCCGTGAACCTCTTCTTGTCCAAGTACATTGCTGAGGAGAAGGAACCCTATGAGGTTTGCGAAGAAGAAGGCCAGAAGCTTTACTTTTTTGAAAAGTCTTCCCTCTTGAACTTTTTGCAGTTGTTGGCCATCACTCTCGACAAGACGCAGGCTGGCGACAAGTTCATGAAGTTATACACTCATTACAAGCCCTTGCTCAGCCAGCAATGCCTCACGAACTCCATGGATTACATTGGTCGTCTCTTCTTTAACTTGAACTTGGGCAACACCTCCGGCGGGGGTAACATGTTGGCGAACATGATGGGCAGTCTATTTAAGTAGACACTTGACCCACACCAAAGATCAATTGACAATCACGCAATATAAGAACTTATGTCCATATTAAAACTCGGCGCTGTCTTTGATTATGCTCGAAGCGTCTAGGGCACTCACCAACTCGGCTCTTTTCCCTTTCAAAAGCTCGTGCTTGGCCTCACTGTACGTGCACCATCTTCGTTCTCTCTTATGAGCCTCCGGCCACTCTTTACTGAGCAGTTCCACCAGCATTTCGTAAAAATGAAACTCCAGCTTGGGAATCACCTTGTGTGGATCGAAGTCCTCGCCAGGTTTCAACACCGGTGCTTTGGACCCTCTGATATCATACACCACGGGCAACTTTTTGACAATTCTTCCTTCACAACCGGCCTCCTCCCAAGTCTCACGAACGGCGCTCAATACAAAATCGTCGCCTTCGTCGAGCTCAATTCCACCTTTAGGAAAAACCCACTGGCCCTTGTGTGCTGAAGACAGAATCATGATTACTTTTTGTTTCGATTGTTCGAGACAAATGCATCCTGCTACCATTCGAGCGCCATTTTCTGGATTGTAGCGTTGGTTTTCTCTGCCAACACGAGACTCAGCGGCTCTCACGGGCAAATTCGGATTTGGGGAATGGGCCATCGGGTTGTTGAAATGAAAACCTCGTGCACCAATAAACCACCAAAATATGGGGAAAGTCACGTGCAAGATTTCCCACATGCCCAAAATATTCGTATCGTTGATAGGTAGACGCTTGTTTATGTCGTGAGGCATCTTTCTAAGCATCAATTAGACTATGGTTGATCAATCTAGAAGAAGGTCAGGATGCAACCTATTTATGAGAGTGTCTGCTGTATTCGCAGCTACCACGAGCAAGACCACTTTGAAACAGCCCCTCCATAGTCAAATGCCGCTATTACTGTTATAACTGAGCTCGAGAATCAGATTTAGAAGTCATCTATTCGACTTGGGCATGAGATCGTTCTTCAAGGCCGTTGTTTATTGGGCTGTGGTATTTTAAGTCTGGTCTGCACAGTGATCTCAGCTCGACCTGGCAAAGACAAACTTTCAGCAGATTTCCAATATCCACCAAAAGCCATGCTTCTATCGCTTTTTGTTGCCTTGGGCGTTGCATTAGCACATGGATCACATGGTGGCTCCCAAAATATCCCTATACGGCCCGCAGGTGTCTCGTGGCAGGAATGGCACATGAAAGAGGAGCACCAGATGGACAGTTTCGACGCTGTCAGCTTCTTCAAGATGCACGATCTTGAAAACAAAGGCTATTGGACCCTCGAGGACGTCCTCTACGTCTACGGGTTGACACGTGAGGAAGTTGTTGGCGATGGCAGTGGGATGGGAGAACATGCTGCAGAGGAGAAGGTCTCGCAAGAGGCCAAGTCCCAGGTCGGCAGCATTGTCATGAATCTTTTGGACAGCAATGGCGACGGAACCATTACTTTGGAGGAGTGGAAGCGGTTCATCGACAGGAAAGAGGAATTGCCCGATTTCGGCTACGGGCCTGGCCACCACATGGATTTCGAAAGTGAGTACGAGAACCACCACTGGAATAAGTACCACAAGGATCAAGATCCAGACGTGCACGTGAAGCACAAGGAAGATATTGAGCACGAGCTCTTGCACCACGCACACGAGATCGAGGGCACCCACGGGGATCAGCCTGACATTAGGCAGATAGCAAAGGACTACGCCAGTCCCATCAAGATCCACAATGTCCCACAGAAGTACTTGGCGTGATAGGCTATGACAGGATAAAGTAGAGAAATTAGGTGAGGTAATGAACATGGATGTATTCTATAACTCTAAAGTGTGGTGTAGTTCGAATCTGCTTTTACTTGCCAATGGCGCTTTGTGAACACTCTCTGAGCGACTTGAGGTCTGCCTCACACTTTTTCTGGTCAGAGTTGTTCGAGCGCAAACAGGCCTCATACGCCTGAAGCTTGCCGGCGCATTTTGTCTGAATCTGTTGGAAAACAGGCACTTTGGTCTTGATGCATCTGCTCAAGTTGTGTTGCTCCAACACACAGTCGGCCTCCGAGGGCGGTTTCGACATACACTGGTGGAAAGCAAGAAACTGCTCGGGGCAGTGGCGAGCGATGTCTTCCATCATCGCCTGATCTAGCACAGCCGACATGATTTCAAGGAAAAAGCGAGTAGTAGGTAATCTGGCTGCAGAGAGTAGTGCGATGTTGGAAATTTCGCAACCTGGGGAAGACGCTGCTTAATTCAATAGAATCAGGGAATCTCTTCATCATGCGCCAGGAAGTGAAAACGGCGCTCGTCACGCTCTCGTGGTTCCCCGTGCTATATACTGCCTTCGAGTTTGGCTACTCACCGTGTCGTGTGACTGGTTCCTCGATGGCTCCAACGTTCAACCCTGGCACTGAGACAACCGCCAGAGATGTGGTGCTAGTACAAAAGTTCCTGCTACGCAGCCAGAACGGGTTACAAAGGGGCGACATAGTGATGCTCAGGTCGCCGTATGACCCAGAAAAGCTTTTGACGAAGCGTATCACGGGTGTGCAAGGAGATCACATAATGCCCAGGAAAGAATACCCTAGACAAGGCGCCACTGTGGTTCCTCGAAACCACTTGTGGGTAGAAGGTGATAACGAGTTCCACTCAATAGATTCCAACACATTTGGGCCTGTGAGTCTGGGACTAGTGGTGGGCAAGGTCGTGCTGTTATTGTGGCCCATAAGTCGCTGGGGAACAGACCTTAGAGGAGGAAGAGATGCCAGGGTTGGTGAAAAATCAATTGATGACCTTGAATGGTCTAAGTCATGAATTTCAAGAGCCTTTGGTTGCGCTTGAGGAGCCAAGGATCGATCTTGGCGGGAGTTTTTGTGATGAGGCCCGGCTCCTCTGGCGAATGGCGAATGTTTCTGGTGAATTCTTCCTCGAGAATCCAATCTTCTTTGTCACAGCCAAGGGCAGCCTTACCACATTCGGAAATGGGTAGCCAGAGCTGCAACTTGTCAGAGAAGCGCCAGCCTTCATATATTCGAGCTTTAGTACCTCTAGGATACTCTCGTTTAAGGATTTCGTGATACGCTATAGGAACGTACGCTTGCACGCCTTCAAATTTGGTCGGAAGGAGCCCAAGCTCGTCGAGGAGGTAGAAGTGGTCGTCCTTGCAATTGTAAAGTTTTCCAGCTTTCCACTGTCCTCGTTCAAGCCCTTGCAACCGGGCTTCAATTGAATCCCGAAGTCTTGGGGCATGTTCAAACAGTTTGGAGATCTCCGTATAGCTGGGATCGAAAACCTGGTGAAGTCTGTTGTGCCTTTTCGTGCCTGGTGAATTCTGAACTACCTCAAGATCGTTGGATACTGCGAGTGCTGTGATGTCCACGTACAACCCAGTAGACACATCTATGAAGCGTGCGTCAATCACATTGTCACCTTTGCCTCTATCACGTTGCAAGAAATGAGGATTTACGTCGATTAGATACATGTGGCCGGTCTGAATTCCGTCTGTGACATCCACAACCACCGACTGATTGTAGTGCTTTGCGAGCACATGAAGGCTGCTCATTGTTATCTGAACGTCAAGGTCCTCGTCCCAAGGCATGTTGAGGCCGTTCCAGTGCCAGCCTAGAAGCGTACCATGAGCCAACCAAGACTTGAAACAAGCGTCTCGAGCAAACCTGAGCCAAGCTCTGGTGAGGCGATGTAACACTGCTGTGCGCTCGTACGAGGAGAAGGTGCTTTGTTTGAAGAATCTCCAATCGTAATGGCTTCCTTTACCGCTGCCTTCAAGAATAGCCTCATGGAAGTACTTTTTAGATGAGGCAGTATGAACATTTTTCGCCAACTGATAATCTAAAGTATTCTCTTCATACTCGAAAAGGGATTTCAATATTGGCACTGTGAAGTCCTGTGCTGTGGGATCGGCTACTGCTTCAGCCTGAAGAGTTTCCATTGTATAAACGACTCTTGACGATGTCCACTTAGCTCTTAAATGGTCAGCCTGCTCCTTAAGCGAGACTCTTCTGTCTAGGCCATTAGCCAAAAGAGATAATTCTGGCTGTTCGTGAATGGCCTGGCTTTGCTTTTGATGAATTGGTACCACTAAGGACTCGTCCAGTGGACCCGCACCAAGGAACACCACTTGCTTGGGCAAGTCTAACGTATGCAATAGATAATTAGCACCCAAATACCGTCTAGACAATTCCAGAAGCGGCTCATCTGTAGGTTTCACAATCCTAAACTTTGAAGTTTTCTGCCTCGGGTTCTGTAGCGTTTCACAGCTGTCAAATAAACTTATCCCCAAAAACCCTGCTAACTCCTCACAAGTATCCATGTTCTTCGGACCAAAGGCCTGAAGCCCTTCTTGTAGGTCGACTGCAAAATACCATTCGAATGGCAACCTCAACTTCGCAGTTCTTTCGACCAACGATGCTGTTATCTTGTTTAGCCATAGCGCTGGAAGTAGCCTGGGATCGTGCTCCAAAGAAAGCTCTTCCTGCCACTTTTCCAACAGCCTCGATTGCAGAAGCAGCAGAGGAATAAATGACTCCTCTATAAAAGGACTACGGTGATTCAAGTACCGTTTCATGTCTGTAGCCTTGTATACTGGAGGATCTTGAGATTTGTATGAAGCTACGATGTAGTTGACAACATACGCCAACAAGAGTGACACAGAAACATAGAAGAGCATTTGCTTGTCGCAGAAATGTCGTACAAGCAAGATGAGCCTCAACAATGTTCTATGGGCCACACTGGTCACGTACCGTGAGAAGAACACGAAGTATATGAAGATAGTTTTGCAGCTATGCGCGTAGATACATAGGGTAGAAATATGTGGTCAGTAATATATTCAAGATATTCATTTGACAAGAGAACGAAGTATCGAACAATACAGATTTACTGTGAGCTAGAAAGCTGATTTTAAGATTACTGCGTTGAATGCTCAAAGTAGTCCTCATGGTCCTCATATTGGACTACAAGAGCAAACCGTACTTGATTTCGCATGGGAGTTTAAGCCATTTCTTTCACTTCAAATACTAATTGTTCATCAAGCCGTTCATCATGATGGTTGTGTGATCTATTATGTTCACTCTCTGTGAACATGGTCATCGGTCATAAAGCTCATCACCCGAAATTACAGGCCCTGCCTGGAATTTTTAAGTTGGGGTGCTACTATAGGCATCTTTTTACTCTCTCAATTTCTGAGTACTTATCCCTCAATCAAGCACATCTCGTAGGAAGTCAATTGCCCAGAGGTGGATTTTAACAAATATCTGCGTGTCGTTGGTCAACTCCACCAACGACTTTGGCCGAATTTTCGATCTTCGCAAATACCTCTCGTTGTCCATTACGTTCAGCTGTTCGGCCTCCTGGGCCAAGTTTCTCTCCACCTGTCGTTGTATGAGCAGAATAATTTCACCCATATATGTGGTCACCACATCCCAGTTTCGTAGAAGATGCACCTCCTCGTCACATCCCATGATTAGAGCATATTTTCTCTCTCCACCTCTTGAGTTGACATCCTGAATCTTAAACACTCGGCTCATACAAAACCCACTCACCACATCACCAAAGAAGACCGGTTTCAGCGAGTCTGCCGATGTTTCCACCGATAGCAGCTTCATCACAAGCTTCACGTACGCTGTATATAGGTTCTGTGATGACGGGTAGCGGGTAGAAACATATTTTTCCTTCTCGTCTACCGAACTGACAATGTTCACTGCGTCATTGGGAAGCACCAACTCACACAGAGCACACAGCTGGAGCTTGGACGATGCCTTGTTTTTGGTTCCTGTGCTGCTTTTCTGAGTACATATTACAATGGAGGGCCCGTGGATCTCGCAGAAGTGGGCCAAGCTGAAAACGTAGTTGGGCATGTTGGAGGCGCTTATGGGGTCTTGGTCGGCAGTAGATAAGCATTGGAGGTTGAAGTCACGTGCTTGTAGAGGAACCTCCCATTTATCTGGCCATACCTTTGTTACAACAATTTCAGATTCTTGGTGGTGAGTCTGTAAGTCAAATAAAGTAATAACACACGTTTGTTGATCTCTTTGCTTGTGCGTGGCGTGAATTGAATATACTGACCACCTCATTTTGCAGCCATCAGTCTTTCAGAAATGATACCCAAACAAAAACCATAAACCATTCTACTATTACACACGTCATACCTCTACTTCGAATGTAAAATGCTTTCACATTTCTTAGAGAGATTTTAGCTATATTCCGAGGTTTATTTTGGTCTTGTTGCTAACGTACTGCTGCTGAATCCTCACGGAGCGTATGTTCCCCGAATCTAAACATATCAAGACAAAAAGTATAGTTTTATAATGTTGAAAGCTTCAAAGATTCATTTTGCCGTTCATATTCCCAATTACATCCTATTACATCGACTTTCATCATCTATCCTTATGGCTAAACAATTGCACTGTATACAGCGCCTACACCATAGAACTAGCGTTACCTACTACAACATCAACATTTGGAAACCCTCTCATGATCTTCAATGACGGTGCCGTTTCTGCTAAAACACCTCACTCTGATAGGCTTTCATCAATTCTTCCTCAATGATGATGAGAAATTAAGCTCTGCGTTCTTTTCCTTGCATACTTCATCCATGGAGCCTCTCTACGTGAGTGAGACTGTTCATACAAGGCTGCTGCTATCTTTTGGCAAAGTCATTCTACCGCATCTTCCGCAGCGCACGTACCATGTGGTGCTAAAGCTCTGGCAAAAAATAGATGGGCTGGACTCGTGGACACTATACTATGATGTGGTCGTTGATCTACGAAGATTGCTCAGGCTCAGAAAGCCATTCAGGGAAAGAGACGACGGGCTAAGAGATAAGAGCACGGTGTGGTGTTTTGAAGATCACGAGTACGTCTTGCCAGGAAGTGTAAAAGACCAAAGTGTGGTGGTGGAGGAATCACAACGACGGGTGTCTACGGCGAGGAAAAACCCTAAAAAATCATACACTGTAGACGATATACGCCACTTGATAAGTCTAGATACGGGAATCAAGGAGCTAGCGTTGCTGAATTTGAAATTGTCTCAACAAATTGACGATGTTTTAGAGGAAGTCAAGGGAAAAGTTTCAAAAACAGACCCGGAAAAAGCCAGGAGACTCAAGTTCCGCCTTCACCAATTGCACCGTTACACCACAAAGCAGCGCAATAAGAACGATACGGTAAATTCTTGGGTGTATGAGAAGAAGGTGCTCATCGGCAATCTCAATCGTGCGTTGGACGAGCATTTTCCACCTTTCAGAGATCTTTGTGAGTACCAACTCGAATATGTCACATCACAGATAAATCCGATCCACGAGTCTCTAAACGCTGCCATATATCCAGAGATCATTCAATCTTTGGAATCTATCGGTGGTGTCATCATCGAAACGTTTTGCATCAAAATGACCTCAACCAGTGAGCAATTAAGCATAATGGGAATCGATTTTCCTAGATCTACGAAGGAGCTACTCGAGAAGTGCTATGCTCCACACAGTGGCCAAGATGCTCCAGAGTCTCCGTCCTCAGTAGATAAGATGAACGCAGGGCTCTCTTATATCGTTGCCTTGATGCTTCTTCTTGCTGATATCCTCAGCGTGCTGCTTACTTATGCGGTCAGATACTTTGGAAGCCGCAGCATGGTGTTTGATCATCTCTCTGGCTATCAAGACATTCATGGTTTACATGTGAATCGAAAAGTCACGTACCCATTGTATTTCGACGCGAGACACCTAGTAAAGACGGCAGCGCTAGATTCTTCAGGGCGAACCACGCAACTCAAGAATCTAAAATTTGAGCTGGGGCTTGCTCTTCTCAACAAAAATCTCACCGCATTGACCACTGCCGCAACGAACTTGTTTCTACAACTTCATCAACATGAGCAAATAAATGTTGCGGTTCCTTCGGATCGTGCAGATGATCTCTTGTGGAGCCTTCGGCATTTACTTTCGCTCATGACCATACATAGCCCTGGAGGCACTAACACATGAACCTTTAAATATGCATTTATCAGTGGGGGGTATATAGATATTTTACAACAAAACAAGCGCAACGGCACCAGCAACAGCGCCCAAAGGAGCCATCACCACAGAGCCAGCTCCGCCGGCGGAGGAAGAACTTGCCTTAGAAGACGAGCCCGAGGAAGAGCCAGAGCCAGATTTGGAGCCGCCCTCGATTCTTTCATACCAAGGCAAGTTGGTGGCATAAGACATCAACGACGAAACGTCGACGCCCGAGTTGTCCAAAAGGGTGGTGTACGAGTCGTCAGTGTATGTTGGAATGTTTCTTGCGATACTCGTGAGAATCTCGGGAACGTTTGAGGCAGTGTGGAAGAAACTGAGATACTGTTTCTTGTTGTCGTCATAATCAGACACCAACTTTGTCAAAAAGTCAACCGCCTCAGAGTCGGCGGCCTGAGCGCCAGAGACAGCGAAAGCAGCCAAGCCAGCAACGTTGGAGAATTTCATGATAAAATCTTTTTATGGGATATGAGTGAAGAAAACTAACTTCCAGAGAAGAAAAAAAGGACGAGGACCAGTGCCTATATATATGGAAGAGGGGAAGGTCTGCGCCTTGTGACGAGACCAGAGAAGAATATATGCACCCGAGGTAATAAGTGTCTACGAGGAGTCTGGCATCTCTAGAGTGTCAATTTGCCTGAAGGGGAAATCAGAGTATTGTGATTGCCGACTATCTGCAGTACAAATCATGAGTACTTGCCCTATTAGGAAGGACCATGCACGATGACTTTTTGATTGGAATACCACCACGAAAAAGGAGGGGGAGTTATGGTTGCGAAATCCATCTCGGGGGCGGCAAATTCAACCAGGCAACAGATTATGTGAACACAAAATGCACCAAGTAGATCCTTTCTGGGCTCCATGGGCCAAAGCAGAAAAAGGAATGTGCTCACGTGGATAAAGTTTTTCGAAAGTGTGGGGAAACTCGTACGTCAGGGATGAATAGGGGGACACACCGAATGCTACCACACGCTGAATTTTCTTTGCAGCTTCTTTCAAGGCAAGTGGAAACACCGTTGCGTGGATTTCTTGGTTCTTTAGGAGAGCTACTTTTTTTTTTTTAGTTTCGACAGCTTCATGTCGTACAACGTTATAACTGAATTTGTGGGGACCCTCAGTGCATGAGATTTTCACCCAAGGAATACTTCTACTCTGCCAATTCCAGTTGCCATGATTCTGAGGTTTGAGCTGTTCAGCGAAACGTAAATCACAGCGAATGCTTGACCTAGTATCTTCAAGAGGGTTCTTCGAGAAGCCGTTTGAAGCTGGAATTGGGCCTGGCCCGCAGCTAGCGGTGGGGATGAGGCTCTCAACAGACAGTCGTTAAGCCCACGCTCAGCAAGTGTTCACATTACTGGGTTTGTAGAGGCTCAGTCGTTGGTAGAAAAAGTTCCTGGAGTTCCGCTCATGTTACGAAAATTAGGCAACAAATGAATATCGTGGGTCACTGGAGTGACTGCCTCCTCTACATGCTCAATAGACTTATCGAATTCTCATCTTTAAGCTGTACTTAGAGCTATACATAAAGCACGACCTGCTTAGAGCAAAAAGTTACCAACAACGGCGGCCACAGCAACAGCACCACCGGCAGCTTTGGCGCCCGCACCAGCTGAAGCAGACGCGGAGGCGCCCGAGGAGCCCTCAGCGGAAGAGCTGGAGCCGGATTTGGAGCCAGAGCTTGAGCCAGACGACTCAGACAGCGACGAGTCCAACGAGCCAGAGGATCCAGAGCCAGAAGATTCAGATGAGCCAGAACCCGAAGAGCCAGAACCTGAGGAGCCAGAGGAGCCTGAAGCGCCCGAGGAGCCCGACTCAGAGGGAGAGCCAGAAGCGGCAGAAGCGTTAGCACCTCCGAGACCGCCAGAGCTACCACCGGAGCTACCACCGGAGCTTCCACTGTTTCCGCTCATTGGAGCCAGCGATTCACTGGAACCGCCAGATTCACCGCCAGAGGATCCAGAAGATCCAGAGCTGCCGGAGTCACCGCCAGATTCACCGCCAGATCCAGAAGATCCAGAGCCGCCAGAGCCACCAGAGCTGCCAGAGTCACCGCCAATGGCAGCTGCGAAGGATGCAATTGAAGCGAAAGCGAGTACTTGAGTGAAGTGCATTGATGTGTGTTTTGTTGTGTAAGTTTGAAGTGATGTTGGAGTGATAGAATCCTTGTCCTTTTATATTATCCTCATAACTCGGTTCACACAGCCAACTGGCTGTTGTTTCGTGTTCTCATAGCCACCATGGTTCGTGGTACGTGGGGCTATGTTTCGGCGAGGTGTTTTGCATGGCTCATGGGCTTTGCAGCCATTTTATAGTATCAACCGCGATGTAGATGCACTGCCATTAAACTTTTGAGAATGTACCCCTGAGCCGCCCTATTGACAGGTTAACGAGAACGTGGGAGGGGGAGAAGGGGGTCTACAGGTGTTGTTGAAGACCCCCCTCGCTTATAGAAGCAAGCGGTGATTTTTGCTTCTGGCATCACCGTCGGCCAAATTTGACTCTATGTGATTTCAACAAATCTGGACACCCTGAAGTTTCAAATCTTCTAGTCTCGCTACCTAAAACGGCCGCATTGTTGACAGAAAGGGGTACATTTGCATTCACGATTTCTCTTCACAGGCTGGCTCCAATACACACGCTGCTACACACGCTACTACACACGCTACTACACACGGTTACTACACACAATTCGTTGGGTGTGCGCAGTCCAGAAGTAAGCGTGGTTTGGTGAGGCTGTGTGAAGACCCGTGTTTCAAAACGTCATTATTGAATCTTGCATCATAAATCTTTCATTAGGTAGCAATCCAACCCTATTCGCGTCATATGGACCCCCACATGGCTATGTTTCATGCACTGGTCGTTTCCCTTTCTATAATTGTAGAGACCCACCAGCAAGACAGAGGTTGCGCCTCGAGAAGTGGACCTTATACACCGGGGTCTTCTTTGTGAAATACGCTGTCATATGGTCGCTGGTAGCAACTATCTCCTTTCTGCTCACTCTCTCAGCTGGCTTTTTGGCGTCGCTTCCCGCAGACGAGGTGACGCTGGTGCTTCCATTCATACTCTCTCCGTTCATTGGCTCTGGAAGTGGGCCGGCATCATTTGTGTTTCTCTTCACGTCCCACACTCTCACAGTGTTGTCGGAGGCTCCACTGACAAGAACTGCGCCATCACGGGAGAAGGCCAATGAATATATCGAGGACCGGCCATGGCCCCTCATGCTCTTGAGTCGACGACCCGAACCAGCGTCCCAAAGATTAATCACAGTATCTTCTCCGGCTGTAGCTAACCATCTGCCATCTGGTGAAACGGCCATGCAATTGATCGCATTGGTGTGGCCCATAAAGATACGCACGGCGTTACCGGTCTGCACGTCCCACATACGAGCGGTCTTGTCAGAGGATCCAGTGAAGATGTAGTTGGAGTTTGGATGGAACTCGACGCAGTCAACATCATTAATGTGGCCGGCAAATATACGCAATGGATAGATGTGATCCGTTGCCCAAAGACGTGCCGTTTGATCGTGAGATGCTGTTGCAAAGTAGTGGCCAAATGGAGAAAACTTCACATCCCACACGGGCTGGTTGTGTCCCTTGTAAGATACCAACGCGGTGTAGGTATCTAGCGACCAAAGACGCGCTGTTTTGTCTTCAGAGGAAGAGATCAAATACTTGTTGTCTGGTGAGAAGGATAACCCGTATACGGGTCCACTGTGGCCAACTAGTCTTCTAGTGTTGTCGTTGTTGCTGGGATCTCTTTTAATAACAGATTTGAGGGGACGTCCATCCAAACTCCAGAGCTTGATGAAGCTATCTTGGAAGCCTGCAGCTACCACGTTCGAGTCCTCATTGAACTCAAGGCAGGTCATATCGTTGTTGGTGTTGTGGAATGTGTACATGCACACGGAAGGGGCACTTGCCTGGATGGCTCCCAACTTCATTTTGCTGCGAGAGTCTTCCACTGCGAGGATCATTCTCTTGATGTCGGATGCATCCTTCAATGGTAATGGAATCGAGTCAGCAGCCGGAGAATCTTTCTCGGGTTCGTTAAGCTCCTCGAACTCTTTTACGAGCGTTTTACCGTCCACCGGAGCCGTCATTTCATCTTTCACCTTTAACTCTGCTTCCACTTCTTTTTGGGTATCTTCATCCAAAGGTAGCTTACCTAGAAGCACGGGCTGCTCGTTGAATTTATCAATCTCGTTAGTGCTCGTAATGAACCCTGGAATGCCTTCAGCAGGGTCAGCCTCTCCCTCCTGTAACACTTTATCAGGTCTTGTAGTTGATATTATAGGATTAAGGTACTGGTTGATGATTCTGATTAGAACAGCGCCGCCGACGGCCTCGTTCTCATGAAGGAAATAAAGTAAAAGGTTCATCGTGGTCTTCGATAAGAGGATTCTGTACTTGTTCGTACGGTAAGCCTGTGCTAAAGCGTTCTCTTTCAAATGATCAGGTAAAGAGATTCCTGCAAGCTGCTTTACCTCCAAACCATGAAGAATCATGTGGTCGTCTTTGAAGTTATCGTAAAATATCTTGGCATGTTTGATGAAATTCTTGGATACGAGCTCCAAGTAACAGTGAACAAAAAGCGGGTACAAAATCCGTGACAACTCAGGCTTGTACAAATCCAAAGAGGTCTCAACCCATCCTCTAAGAATGGAGTACGCCCTGTAGTAGATGTCTGGATCATTCTCACGCTTCTGTTTCTCTTCTTCCTCCTTCAAGAGCCGAAGCTCTTCTTCCTTCCTTTCATATAGCCCTTTGTCTTTCAATTCGCGTAATTCACGTTCAGTTCTTGCCACTTTCTCCCTCAACTCGCGGAGCTCGATATCTGCTTTAGTCTGTTTCCCCCCTCCCGTATAACTCAGCGAGATTTCTGTAGGTCCTGACAACGAGGTGTTTGCAGGCGTCGGTATTGCGGTCAGAGGCGTGGCGGTATTTGAGGATTCCAAGCGGAACATGGCTTCTGTCTTGTGGAAACCTTTCTTATTGAGGTACTCCATGACAATACGGTTCAAGTCTGCCTGGGTGAACTGCTGTTGGCCCTTTGCTGGGGGTCTGTTGTTTGCGGCCGTATCCTGATCTGAGGCAGCTGGATTGGCCATATTTTTGAAGGGATTGACGAGAATTTATATTGCTGAGCGTTGGTATACTGTGGAAAACAACTGGTGAAGTCGTGTGCCGCGCACGACCGAAGCATTACAAGTTACAAACCATGGGTGGAATATAGTGTATATTGTACAAATAGTCGTAAGCAGTCGTCATCATGCAAGTAAAGTTAGCTTGTAGACACAATTGGCCTATGTCTTGCCAAACAACTTTCTCCAGCGGCTCTTCTCCTTCCCCACGTTATCCTCGTCTAGGCGCTTGTTGATGGCACCACACACAACCTTGGCTAAATATTTCCCACTGAATTTGCGCCCGTCAATCTTTTTACTGTCCCAAGGCACGGTGTCCACGATATCTCTCAGTAGACCTTTCTTTATCAAATCATCGTCAAGCAGCCTTAGACACTTTTTTGCAGCCGGATCAGCGCCAATCTGAACAAACTGGATCCCCATTTGGTTGGGCGGCGCATTGAGTCTGTCCAACTGCTGCACAATCCACACAATTACACTGGCCACATCATCCGAAAACTGGCCGTCAGTTATCGCCAAAATGTTGAGTGGTTTTGTCTCTCCAGGCTGGTAGCTGTCAAAGTATTTCTGAGCTAGTCTTTGGAGAGTCCGACCCATATTCGTGCCTCCGCTAGGCGTGCGACTGTCGAATGTTTCCTGTATCCGCTCTGGTGTAGCGTTCAACACTGGCTCACGTCTATTTAGAAACCAGATGTCTTGCCCGTCTTCATCCCATTCGGCGCATATGTTGGAGAGCGTCGCCAATGCGTCACGGGCATATGGCCACGGAATAATCCCCAGCTTCTTTTCCGTCCACGACATCAGACTCGAGTCGTCGACAATATACACTATATCGTAATCCCTGAGAGCCCACAATTGATCGTCTGGGATGAGAGAGGAGGCGGTCTTGGAAACCTCACTGTAGGCAGGCGGCGGGGCTCTAGCATTAATTGTCGTCATAATTGTAAGTTATAAAGTGCTTTCTGGAATGTTTTATATGTTTGGTTTATAAATTTTTGTGGGTGTCGGCCAGCTTTATAAAGTGGTAGCGTCGGCCCCACGAATCTTTTGCAGCCGTGCGAAGTCATGTATGATAGCGCATGAAACGACTTCTGGGTGGGCGCAGTACCTGGCAAGGTGACTAGTCGGCCAAAAAAACGTGAACAAAGTTCGGCGTGGAAATGGCGACTATGTCAATTTAATCGATTACGTCATTCTTGGTGTGGCTTTCATTGGAGATTTTAGTGATGAGGCGCATGCGTTATCGGTTGAAGTATGGGTACATTGATGCGTTGTCGTGGGAGAGTATCGGTAGAAACGAATGCTGGACCGACCTTGTGACCAACACATTATCCAATGACGTTTTCGTCGAAGGATAGTGGAGTTCAAAGGCTGAAAATAGTCAGTTTGGTTTTTTGTGAGTGTGTTGCCAAATCATTGAAGGCTGCAAATCGGGCAGGGACCAAAGTGACTATGACGTTAGATCTCTCCAATAGTATTGGCTCAAGTATTGAGCTTTTATAAATACTGAAAGCAGCGTAATGGGAGTGAAATATATCTCTTTTAACCTCCACGAGTAAATCTCTTCATGAAGGTGCTATCGGTAACGCAGTTGGTCCGGGACATCGATTATTTTATTGCCCGAAAATGCCGCTTAGGGCAAGCTTAGACTCGCAGATATACGACAAGCATAATGTGACACATGCACACTGTTGTCATCGGGCTGTAGAGGTGTAATCTCGAGAAGCTGCTCTAGCCCCTAAGCTGAGTCTGATTGCGGCTGCCGGTCCGAGACGTCTCACAATGTATGGCGATAGGTTAGCGCATAAGATATTTCAATGAGACGGCTTCGTAAGCTAGAACAAGGGTGTTTGCAACCTGCCGCTTAGTTTCCTCAATGGCATTCTATACCTTGAGCCACCAATAGCAGCATGACAAGCGATGCGTGCCCTTGATTTACGTTTTTGGGTTGATTTTGGGCTTTGCGGTGTCCCATGGACCCTGGAGCTCGTTCTTGTATCTTTGCAACGACATGAAGTACCACGGAAGACACACCAGCACAAACACCACCCCCATTAGGTAAACGATGGTGAACCATGTGCCATGAATGACGTAGATGATGCACGCAACAACAGCATACATCGAAAGCGTGAGGACAAAGTGGGCCTTGTACAGCTTTTCACGAAGCTTAAGGTCGAATAAGGGAAAGACAATACACACTTCTGCGGTGAACACCAAGAACACAAACGCGTCCATCGACAGCAGGAGACGAGAAGCCAACACAATGCCATTTGTAAAACTGAGGTTTGTTGATATCACTGCCCTGTAGCTTTGAGACGTTTCTAGTGCGTAATCATGGCAAAGCACGTTTAGACTGGTCAATACGCTGGAAAGCGCCCATATGGAGTCTGAAGACGTGGATTTGGTCAAAGATCGTAGCACTGGCGAAAGCAACAAAAGCATAAGCAAAATCACCATGTTCAGTTTGACATTCTCTGCAGCATTTTCAACATTGTCTATGATCGCCGGTAGCACCAAGAACCCAACCAATGCCAATGCTGTGCTCACCAACGTTGAAGTGCATGCGTGCCAGTAAGCAGAATAAATACCCGAAAAGTTCAAATTCACTAGCAATAAGAGACTAGCGTACAAAGATACTAGGCTGAAGTCGTGGTATAGTTTGCGAAACAGGTACTTTGTCACGGTGGTGTTCCGCTTGAGCTGGTCCAAAAACAGGTCGGGCGTGTAATTGTCTGGGAAGGGCTGGTTCAAATAAAGAAGCTTTTTCCATTGCTGGGGCAGAGGAGCCATTACCCTCGTAACAATAGAAAAATGCTGGAGTAGTAACTTCTTCACACCTGTATACACTTCCCCACATCACCCTACCACCTACTATCACCATCAACTCACTGATATACAGATACTTTACAAATAAAGCTTTATATATACATAGGCGATGTCTAAACACGGGTTCCACGACTCTGTGTCGCTGATGACGTCGTTTGCCAACTCTCAGCGCCAAAAACCCTACAGAAACATCACCAGAAGCGATACCAACACCACCGACATGGCCCTGATGGTAGACACCCAAAGTCTTCGAACAATCGACCAGCTCTCCACGGCACGGCCAAGCGTCACGATGCTGGACAAGTTGTGGACGCAGATCGACGTGTTGGACGATGTGAAGCGGATGGCGCAAGATGTTCGGGAGAGGGGCACGTTTCTCAACGAGGAGTTCGGGCAGAAGCTAGTTGAAATGAAGGAAGCACAGCAGCGGCTTCTAGATGTAATGAATCGGCACCAAGAGCTCAGTGAAAAGAGCCGGCAAAGCATGAAGGAGCAGCTCGAGCAAGGACCCATAGAGCGGATGGAGGAAGAAGCTATTCGCAAGGATAATGAAGAGAAACAGAAGAAAATGCATGATTTTTTCTTTGGCGACGACCAGGAGTACGGAGCGGAGGAATCCAAGGATTTTGATGAGCTTAATGGCTACGTTGATGACGTGAGGAATCTGTTGGCTCAAATCGCAGAAAGCATGGCCAGGTTCGATGACACCACCAAGGATTTGTGGTAAGCTCAGGTGAGTTTACGGGCGAACGTATAAAGTGAGGCATGAGGTGAGGAACAGGCGAGTGGGCGCAAACGAGCGACAAAATGTGCAAGTTTTATGGTGTGAGAAAGTACCGAGTAAAGTATGGGGAGACGGCCGGAGCCGAGGAATAAAGGATAGAGTGCTTCAGAGGCGAGAATTCTATGGGGCAGCATCAACAACTGACACGGTATAAGTGGATTCAAACCAGCTTCTCAAAATGACCTTTTCGTCCTCCACGGTACCTTTGGTCTTAGGTGCATCGTGCTCCTCGGATTAACTCTGTTCACAATACTGCTCGGAGGGCGCACTCGGAACCACCCATCGGAAAAACCTCCCCATGGGCACGCAGACTCACATACAAACGCTGAATTACAAAATGAGTAATAACAGGGCGTCAGCTGCCGCCAACCTCGATCGATCACCCTTCAGGCGAGACCCCAGACGCACCCCACTACGTCGCGGAGTGACGCCATCCGAAATTGGAGGAGACGTTGCATCAACATTCAAAAAAAAAAAGTTTCTGTTGCCGCATCAACCACCTGACGCACCATACTCTGCGTCTAGTCAAACTTCTAATTTGACTTCAATTTGGGTGGAATTAGCTGTTTACTCTAAGTTTCGTCCTTCGATATCCATTCTTATATCGATTCCCAACTGTCGCCCCAAAATGGTGCTACGTTGGTGATGCGATGGGCGGTTTTTTGCCCGTTTGCCGACGCAGTTTTTCGATTGATCACCTTACTCGTGCCTGCATGAGAGACGCCAGTCGCTCACCAGCTCCGAAAGTGAAACCTGATTTTTCACCGCATATAAGAAGGTCACCGGTCCCCCCACCCTTGCTTCGGACGTTGGAAAGACTATCACTTTTTAACTTTACATTATACTTCACACAATGGTCAGATTAGGACCCAAGCCACCTCAGCACAGAAAAGGCACCTTCACCGGTGTCTCGCAAGAGTTGCTCGATGAGATCCACAAAATGGAGAAAATGTTCACCGTTTCCGGCGAAACCTTAGACAAGATCTCGGACCATTTTGCCTCTGAGTTGACCAAAGGCTTGTCCAAGGCCGGAGGCAATATCCCCATGATCCCAGGTTGGGTTGTTGACTACCCAACTGGTGAAGAAAAAGGTGAATACTTGGCCATTGACTTGGGAGGAACCAACTTGAGAGTGGTGTTGGTATCTTTGTTGGGCAACCACAAGTTTGACACCACCCAGTCGAAATACGCTTTGCCCAAGCACATGAGAACCGCCAAGAGCGAGGAGTTGTGGAGCTTCATTGCCGACTGCTTGGCCAAGTTCATCGAGGAGTTCTTCCCTGACGGAGTCAAAAGTCCCTTGCCTTTGGGTTTCACCTTCTCTTACCCTGCCTCTCAAGACAGAATCACCGAGGGTTACTTGCAAAGATGGACCAAAGGCTTCGACATTGAGGGCGTCGAAGGTAAAGACGTTGTGCCCATGTTGCAGGATGCCATTGCCAAGCAGAACCTCCCTGTTGAGGTTGTTGCTTTGATCAACGACACCACCGGTACGTTGGTGGCCTCCATGTACACAGATGCTGAGACTAAGATGGGTCTTATCTTTGGTACCGGTGTGAACGGTGCATACTACGAGGTCTGCGGTGACATTCCAAAGTTGGAAGGCAGATTGGAAGACGACATCACCCCAGAGCTGCCAATGGCTATCAACTGCGAGTATGGTTCTTTTGACAACGAGCTCGTGGTGTTGCCAAGAACAAAGTACGACGTGATCATTGACAAAGAGTCTCCAAGACCTGGCCAGCAGTCGTTCGAGAAAATGATCTCGGGTTACTACTTGGGTGAGCTTTTGAGATTGATCCTTCTCGAGTTGGCTGAAGAGAAACACTTGATTTTCGATGGCCAGGACTTGACCAAGTTGCACGAGAGCTTCATTATGGATACCTCGTTCCCTGCTCGTATCGAGGAGGACCCATTCGAAAACTTGTCTGATGTTCAGGATCTTTTCCAGACCCACTTGAACATCCAGACCACTGTGGCCGAGAGAAAGGTGATCAGAAGATTGTCCGAGTTGCTCGGTGAGAGATCCGCCAGAATGTCCGTGTGTGGCATTGCTGCCATTTGCAAAAAGAGAGGCTACAAGACCGCCCACTGTGCTGCCGACGGTTCTGTTTACGAAAAATACCCATACTTCAAGGAGAGAGCCGCCCAGGCCTTGAGAGACATCTTTGGCTGGGCCGACGACCAGGAGGACCCGATTGTCATTGTGCCTGCTGAAGATGGTTCTGGTGTCGGTGCCGCTGTCATTGCCGCCTTGACTGAACAAAGATTGAAGGAGGGCAAGTCTGTCGGTGTGAAAAAGGCATGAGCTACGTTGAAGTTGATGACTTAAAACTGAATGCATTGTATGAACCTTTACTTTAGATAGCAAGCATCAAAGTTGGAATATATAACGAGGTGATTTCAAGTGGTAAGACTCTTTGATTATGACCTAAGACAAAAGTATCCCCCTTCTTCTGTCTCTCTTGGTCTGGCAACTTGGGTATTTCTACTAACCCACGCCATTTTGCACCCAGTGTGCACAGAGGGCAAACCGAGAATGATGTACCCACCAACTACTCTTCTTCAGCGTACGCCTTTGTCCACCACCTTTCTTCCACTTTCCCGCCAATTTTCCTCATGTCCATCTACCTGGCCGTACAACACACGGAAGGCCGCCCCAACGGTGTGTCAGACTTAGAGGAAGCAAACGACGTGACAGTGATAAGCGCCCAGCTATCTTCTGACGAGCTTGTCAGCAACGAGGACATTACCACCACGCACAGCATTATTGAAGCAGGCCGCCATGAGAGCGAGCAGAAAGAGAAAGAGAAAACAGAAGTCAAGTACAACAACGCCAATGGGCAGCTCGTGGTGAGCTTCAACATATGGAACATTCTCAAAAAGGGAGCCATCAACTTGGTTTTACCGTTTATAAACGGCATCATGCTTGGTTTTGGAGAAATCTTCGCTCACGAGGTAGGGTTCAAATATGGCTTTGTGGGTGCTCGTGTGCAACCACCCAGGCGGCAGGTCCAGGCTCAAGCTCAGACCAAATCAAGATTCATATAGACGACCAGTCCCAATGTATACTATATAGTTCAGTTCTTTTTCATTCAACTGTCGCTCGATCGCAGAACAATTGGTAGTCTCTTTTTTGCCCTATAGCAAACCTCTTGGTCGTGGAGCACTCGTTGCATGTGACAACAAGAACTTCTGCTTTTGCTGACCCTTTCTTCAGCTCATTCTCTACTCGAAGCGTCATGGTGAGCCCCGGAACCATGAGGGAGTTGCATTTTTTGCACATACTCCTCTTCATATGGGGCAGGAGTTTGAGAACTGTGCGCTTGGCTACCTGGTCGACGTTTCTCGCCATTGCTCGTGATAATATGGGATTGCCTTTCTGAAGATGTGTGTTTGCAGCCTGGAAAAGGAATGAGGTCCTGGCGTAGTGGTCTTTACTGACTCTCGGTAGCTTGACCGCTCTAGCCATGATGAGAGTCCTGTGTCTTTAGGGAGACTGGCTTATGAGCCTGTATTGCTTAGGGATATTGAGAGAAGGGTGCTCTGCTCTGGGTACTGATGATCGACTCTTCTTGATTGCAGTGAAGAATGCTGCAAAGTATGAGCCGTGAAGTCACGTGAGTTGTTTTCCAAATTCCCAGATTTTGCTTCCCATGGGCGTCTGCTGCTCCAGATTAGGTCATTTCTAAACTATTTCAACATCATTTAAGGGTTTATATCCGTAAATTTCTTGTAGAAACCTGTCTTACCTTCCTTTGCATTGGAGTAGGCCCGCTACGTTTCCTGCAGTACCTACCGTTTGAATGGCGAAACTCATGGCCACTCAACTTCTACACCTTCTTCAACACAGTAGCATAAGATCCAATGAGTGGCTACGATAGTGCATTATCGATTTTTTCGTATGTTTTTAAGCAATTGTTCGCTCCCAGCTATTTACTAACCTCAGTCCTGACGGCCATGTGTTCCGTATGTTACCTTCTGAGCAGTGGACTTAACGAATCAGTACTAACAAAACAGAGGTTGAATACGCTTCCGAGGCGGTGAAGCGAGGCATGTCTGCAGTGGGTGTTAAGGGAGCCCTGTGTGTTGTTTTGGGGTGTGAAAAAAGAACAACGTTAAAGCTACAAGACCCTAGAATCACTCCTTCCAAAATATGCAAAGTGGATGGCCATGTCATGTTGACTTTCGCTGGATTGAACGCTGACGCCCGTATCTTGGTTGATAAAGCCCGTGTAGAAGCCCAGTCCCACAGGTTGAACTTGGAAGACCCTGTGTCGATTGAGTACTTGACCAAGTACGTGGCTGGCGTGCAGCAGAAGTACACCCAGTCGGGCGGTGTGAGACCGTTTGGTATCGCCACGATGATTGCTGGCTTCGACGTCAACGATACCACTCCTAGATTATATCAGACAGAACCCAGCGGGGTGTACAATGCGTGGAGGGCCCACGCCATTGGCAGATCGGCGAAAACGGTGAAGGAGTTTTTGGAGAAGAACTATGAGGAGAACCAGACAGACGAGCAGACCATAAAGTTAGCGGTCAAGTCGTTATTGGAGGTGGTTCAGACGGGTGCCAAGAACATTGAGATTTCGGTGTTGAGGCCCCATGGCAAGATTGAGGAGTTGCCAGTTGAGGAGATCCAAAAGTACGTGGAGGAGATCGAGGCAGAAAAGCAGGCGGAGGCAGAGAAGAAGAAGCCTAGCTCGAGGGATTGAGCGGAGAGCGTTCATTAAAGCCTAATATACAATATACAAGTGTTCATCGTAGCAATAGCATTCGAGGCAGAGGATTCATCGTTTGCTTTTCTTCTTCCCCTTGCCCTTGGCTTCAGGGGCAGCTCTCTTTTTGGACGATGGCAGCTTGACCACGGTGAAGAAGCCATCGAGTCGGCCCTGGACACCGCCTTTCAATGCCTTCTTGAGCTTCTCGGCACCACTGCGAATTCTGTCTTCGTTGAAGCCCTTTTGTTGCACCATAAATTCCACAAGACCATCCACATCAGGCTCTTCCCATTTCAACTCCACGTCCTCTGCTTTAGTTACTGGAGTGATATCTGGGTTCATGAACAACTCCTTGGCTTCGGCCCATGGCCAGTTTTCCGGGAGCTTGTATTTGGTTTTGTCTGGGTTGGCCTCGATCCACTTGACGATATTTTCCAATGAACCGTGCTCCTTGATAAGCTTGAAAGCAGTGACAGGCCCCACGCCCTTGATGGTCTCACAGTAATCGCAGCCAAGCAAAATGCACAAGTCCACAAATGTCGATCTGTCCATTCCCAAACCTTTGAGAACTTCCAGGTACTCTATCTGGTCAATCGGCATCTTCCTTGCTTCTGCAACCGTCAAGTGGCGCAAAAGAAATGGTGGCTCGTAGCAAAGCGTGTCCATATCCTCCGAGGCTGCTGCAAACACCTTGCCGCCCTTTGCTAGAGCAGCACACTGCGCTTCAGCCTCGCAAGGTGCTATCATGTAGGGAATGCCCATCAACTTGAGCAACTTCTGTGCTTCTTCATTCTGCTGTCTGGAAGCCCTCACGGTTCTCTTCTCGTGCTTGAGTAGCTCCTCCACCGTACCTGTTTCTTTCAACTCCTCAAGCTTTCCCATTGCCTCTTGTTTCTTCAACATTCTCTTCTCCAACTCTCCTCCTTTCAACACTGGAGGTTTCCCGTCAAAAACGTACATGGGTTTCATCCCGTTTTCCACCATTCGTATCGTTCTGTAGAACATCCCCAGCAAATGCGAGGTGGTTTCCCCGTCTTCTGAGGTCAATTGCTGACCATCTTGCTGTCTCACAGCAATAAGATACTGGTATAGACACATGGAGGCGTCGATGGCAACTTTCCTACCAAAGAGGGTCTTCATGGTGAACTCTTTGAAAGCATCTGGAGCATGCTCTTTAACTAGCGAGTTGAGACCTTGATGTTAGTATCTTAGTACTGACTAGACTTGAATATTTGAATTACTATATATGCTATACAAACCTTTCACACCCATAATTAACGAGCCTAGTTTAGTGCTGTTTGGTGTGATGTGCGGGACGCGAGTAAAGTAGGTGATGCAACTCGCGCACACGATGCCGTACGTGTCTGATTATGATGCTAAAAACACCTTCTAGACATGCTCAAAAGTGAAGGTCCAGTTACCGGTGGTTGGTTCGTAGTCCTTAAAGGTCATGTCCGGAAGCGCCTTCAACTTCTCGATGTGCTTCTTGACAATCTCGTCCTTCGGATCTAGAATTGACAACTTGGTCTTCTTGTTTATTGGGTAGCACCCTTCTAGGGTCACCTGGGCAGGAATATTGAACCCTTCGCCTTCTTTGGGCTTTTCGTCATCTTCAGGGTATATTACAACATTCTTTGGGCCAAAAGTTATGAGGTTGCCACAGATTTCGTCCAAGTTGAACGCGGACAAATCTACAGGCTCGAGGAACTTCACCTTTCCGTAGTGTTTTCTTCCCACAGTGAAGTCCTTCACTGCCCTCAATTCGCCAAGAGGTTTTTTCTTGAGCTCAGATAATGAAGGCAGCGTGTAGTATCCGTCGTCATCGACATCCTCATGCTCAATGGCCTTTGGGTTGGAGTCGCCATTCTCGATATTCTCCTTCTCGTTATCGACAGTGAACGACACTTGATGGGTTCTCGTCATCGTATCGGTATATGTGAGCAAGCCATTGCTGTTGTTCTTGGTGCCATTTAAAACTAGTTTTCTGTAGTTTGTTTTTGGTGCAAATATCTCGGAAGACATGATGGCAGCATCTACATCTGCGTCAAACAAGTCCTTATTTCTTCCGTTTCTCACGGTGTCAACAGTGACGACACTATCTTTCTTTGGCGTAGAATTTGCGATTCTCTTGCCGGGAGCAAAGAGAGGAGCCACCTTATGTGCTGCAAGAAGAGAAACGTGTTTCTTGGCGGGTGGGTTCACCGCAATAGCCTTAGGTACCTCTGCTTGACTAGCAGAACTTTGGACTGGTCCTTGTATGCTCTGAAAGAGCTTGTTGTTTCCATATGGGTTCTGCGTTCCAATATTTACCAAACTTTGTTGGCCTTGATTTTGCGTCTGGTTTTGCTGCTGTTGCTGTTGACCTCCGAGTACTGAACTACCTCCAAATAAGCCCCCACTGGTGCCTGTGGCGTTGTTCTGTTGAGTGTTGTTGTTCAGGCCAAACAATCCGCCACCGGATTGACCTCCGAAAGTGGAAGTGGGTTTACCAAACAACCCTCCCGATGTGTTTGTTCCACTTCCGATACCACCAGTAGTGTTACCTGTGTTGCTACTACCGAACAAGCCACCACCGGTGTTGGTATTTTGGGTATTGTTTTGTCCAAACAAGCCACCACTACTTGATGTGGTGTTGTTGTTGTTGCTGCCGAAAAGGCCCCCACCAGCTGGCTTGCTGCCAAACCCAGTTGAAGTGTTGTTATTCTGTGTAGCACCGAAGCCTGTTGTACCAGTGTTGCTCTGGCCACCGAAGAGACCGCCACCTGTTTGGCCAGCAGGCTTGTTTCCAAAGAGACCTCCTCCAGAACTTTGATTGTTTTGATTACTACTACCTAAGAGACCTCCTCCGCTACCTGCCTGGTTATTCGAACTTCCAAACAACCCTCCACCAGTTCCTGTTTGAGTGTTGTTGTTGTTGCTTCCAAATAACCCTCCGCTAGTGTTTGCAGTCTGGTTGTTTTGCCCAAAGAGTCCACCGCCGCTAGTATTCGACTGACCGAAAGCGGAGCCTTGGTTAGTGTTGTTTTGTGAGCCAAAGAGGCCACCCGTGTTGGTTGTTGGCTTACCAAACGCTGAAGTGCCTCCTCCTCCAAAAAGGCCCCCTCCTGAGGTGTTGTTAGTCTGACCAAAAGGCAGCCCCGTGTTGCCAAACCCACTTGTAGTGGCAGGCTTGTTGGAGCCGAAGAGGCCACCACCACTGTTGGTATTGCTTGAGCCGAACCCACCACTGCTTCCAAATCCGCCAGTGTTACCACCTCCAAACGGAGAGCTTGTGTTATTGCTGGTATTAGTGGCGCCAAAAGCGGAGCCTGTGTTTCCACTACCGAAAACAGACTGATTATTGTTGTTGGCTCCAAAAACGCTAGACGTATTGTTGTTGCTTTGACCAAAGGCCGATCCAGTTCCAAAACCGGAAGGCTTGTTGAGATTAGACGACCCAAAGGCACCAGATCCACCACCAAAAGCAGAAGTTCCCGCGTTGTTCTGCCCAAAGGGTGAGTTGTTGTTAGTCTGACCGAACAAGCTGCCTCCCGTGTTGGTATTCTGACCAAAAGCACCCGTAGACTGCCCAAACGCGGAGGTGCCCGCATTGTTCAGACCAAATGCTGATGTACCCAGGCCAAAACCTGAGCCACCCAGTCCAAATGCTGAACCGGTGTTGCCAAAAGCCGAACCTGTATTGCCGGAACCGAAACCAAAGCCACTCAGTTGTTGGCCAGTGCCAAAACCAGTTCCGGTATTGCTGTTTCAAAACGTCTCCCCTGCTCATAGTCCTTAAGACGCAACTCCTCGAAGGAAAAGTTGCTGTACTCGGGCATGTTGGAGATGTTCTGGTAGTAGTTGGTGCCCGAAGTATCCTTCTCTTGGAAGGGCGTAAACGGCTTGACAGCAGTTCCATTATTCACCTTGTCTCCACCAGCAGCACCACTTCCAAAGGCAGACGTCGAGGCTCCTCCACCAAAGGGGGAGATGGAGTTATTCTGAGGAGTGCCAAAAGCAGAACCAAACGGCTTGTTCGCTGTGTTGCAAAAATGCCCCCGCCGCCGCTACCTCCGAAAGCACTTCCTCCAGTATTACTAGCGCCACCAAAAGGAGAAGCGTTATTCTGCGTAGCGTTGTTGGTGCTTCCAAACACGGAGCCACCAGTGTTTCCAAACCCAGTGTTTGAGGAGCCAAAAGCACTGCCACCAGTCAGAGGATTGTTATTGCTACCAAAAGCTGAGGTGGTCGTGTTATTATTGTTGTTACTGCCAAATGCAGAATTGGTGTTTGAAGAGCCAAAAATGCCACCTCCAGAGCCTGATCCGAAAGCATTGCTCGTAGACGTATTTTGACCAAAGGGGGATGCGTTGGTGTTGTTTGTAGATCCAAATGGAGACGACGAGTTGTTCGCGGTGGAGCTGAAGCCACCGAAACCCGAGTTTGGCCGTCCAAACATTTGCAATTGGCGAGTTGACGAAGGTGTTCTGGAGGTTGGTGGTTTTTTTCCTTGTAAATGTTTTCCCTTACGCAGTGAAGGGTGGTCACGTGGCAGCAGTCGCCATTTGCCAACTAGTAGTTACAAAGATAATGACTAAGCGGGAGATTCACGCTTGGAAGGCTATATAGAGTCCCGTTGGCAAAAGAGAAGCAAAAGGAAGAATTCCAACTTGTATGACTTGTCGGTGTGATGAGGTACTTTCTCAATGATTCAAATAGTGATGATGGCTGCGAAAGTGGGTTTACAAGACGCTGAATGTAAAACCTCCGTATACTCAAAAAATGAAAATAGAATTAAAAGTCACTCGTATTTCTGTTCATGAGAGCGTACCGCTGACGGTGCAGAGGTTAGTATTGTGTGATTGAACATGGAGCTTTGTGAGGCCGCTTGAATCACAAAATGATTTTGGCTTCAACAATGACTTTTAAGTTCATTTGAACGAGAATCAGGTCCATTTTCCTCTGTTATACTCATAGAAATGGTCTTTGTTATCATTCATGGTAAGACTGATTTTTTGTGTTGGATTGTATTTCACACATATTTGTGAATATCGCCGTGCTCACTTATATTGCAACCTTTGTGCTCTAATCTCACCATAGTGCAAATCTCGCAAAACATACATAAACCTTCTACAATGACGGTTTCACAATGAATTTATACACTTTTACACCCTAAAAACCCCCAGTTTTGTACTGGCATGCTCTCCTGTTATTCTAACTCTCCTCCTCCTTAACGTCCTCGGTGTTTGCTTCAGATACTTCTCCATTTACTGCACTGTCATCTGTGTCCTCTTTCTTTGCCCGCTTTTTGCTTAAGAGCAGTGAAATATCTTTGTCGGCTGCTCTCTTCTTCTTTGCGGTTTTGACTTCAAACTTTTTTAATTGTTCCGCCCGCTCCTTGGCTCCAAGCTTGCTAAGTTCTTCCAGCTTCTGTTTAAAATCTTCATCTGTTGCACTCTTTCCTTCGAGCCACTCTAGAATCTTAATTTCTTCCCCATAGACAGAATCATCCTTTTCAACGGGAGTCTCCAAAATGATGGGAAGCCCCTGGATCCTAGGCTCATTGGAAATGACCCGAAACGCCTCAAGCCCCAAAAAACCGTACCCTAGCTTTTGGTGCAAGTCTCTGTTGGCACCCAAGGGGGCCTTAGAGTCGTTCAAATGGATAGCGCTCAAAAACTCAAAACCTATGATTTTGTCGTAGGTGTCCCAGAACTCCTTGAACTTCTCCTCACTTCTAATATCGTAGCCTGCTGCAAATGAGTGACAAGTATCGATACATACACCCACCCGAGATTTGTCCTCCACCATATCGATCACGTCTCTGATATCCTGTAGATCCGAGCCAATCAAATTGCCGTGACCTGCCATGTTTTCGATAACAATCTTTACAAACAGCGTTTCTGCAATTGCCCTGTTGATGTTCTTGGCCAACTTTTTCAATGCGTCTCTGTGATCTCCATCCAAGCTCGACCCTGGATGGAAGTTGTACAACCCTATATTAAGCTTCTCGCATCTTTTCAAGTCATCCACAAACGAAAGATACGCCTTCTCCGACTTCTCGTCATCTGGATTAGCCATGTTGATAAGGTAAGACCCGTGGGGCAACACGTCGGTTCTCGGGTTATAACCGTATTTTTCACATAGGCTCTTGAAGTCAGCCACTTCTAGCTCCTTCACCTCAGGCGCAGCCCAGCGGTTTGGGTTCTTCAAAAATAGAGCAAAAGAGTTGGCGCCTATATTCATGGCGTTCGTAACAGCTTTAGAAACACCGCCGGCCACAGAAACATGGGCACCGAACTTGAACTTACCTTCAACTCTATGGTACTGGAACGTGGGCTCCACTGCTTCCTTGACCGTTTTCTTAACATTTCTTTTCACTGTTTTCTTTACAGAATCAGCAGCAGCTTTCGTTCTGATGTTAGTTGTGCTGTCAATGGAGCAATTGTCATGACATACTTAGGGGCCATTGTTGATAGTGGTGGAGAGAGATCAATGGGTGCGAAAAAGTATACGGTGATTCTCGATGTGGGTGCTTACAAAAAAAGGGGGAGGATAGATGAATGAAAATGAACTTTCGCCCAAGTGAATCTACTTTATTCCTTTTGATTCCCACTTTTATTATCTGTGCGGCTTTACACCCTCATAAGTATCTGCTCTATAATACTGAACAAGCGTATTCAACTCTAACAAATGGTAAAGTGACCTCTGGATGACTGTTCTTCGAAGCCTACTCACTGGATTCTTTGGTTGCCACGCCTTCCTTCGTCGTTACGTCATTGGGTTGCTTTTCAGACTCCCCCGCCGTGGGCACTGCTTCGTCGTTCCCATTGTACTCTTCACTTCGCAGCTGTATTTCGTCGTTGAACACCAGCACAGAGTCCCTGAAGTCAGCAAACCTAGGTAGACTAGTCTCGACCCTGACTCTATGTATGAATTTTTCTGATCTCTTCTCGAGCTTTGCCCGTGATTTAGACACCGGCGTGAGGTCTCTCATGAAACAGTCGAGGTTGAGCTGCTGCCTTTGCACTGGGTCACAAAGAGCAAAAGAGGCTAGCAAGGTATAGTAGGCGTCGTTGGCGGCGTTGTGAAGGTTAGCATGGGGGATTCCTAGCACACGAAGAATCCCACGAAGCGAGGCGCCTCGTGAGCGTGATATGTGGAATAACTTCTCTGTATCGACTACGCTCTTATTGTCCAATTCCACGCCAAGTCCTCTTATCCACTTGACATCGCCTTCGACATTGTGACCCACGATGCTTCCCTTCCTTTCCACAAGGTAGTGGTCGAAAATCTCTGTGAGAAACTGTCTCAGCTGGGCCATGGAGAGCTCGTAGAAATCCCGCCGTTGAACTCAAACTTTTTGTTTGGCACGAAGCGAGAGTTCAAAAGGTGCTTGTTCTCTGAAATAATTATGTGAAACGTCTTGATCGCCGGTTGGATCAGAAGCAACTGCAGCTCAGGGTCGTAAATCGCAAGTCCAAGTTCCGTCACTTTCGATGGGACCTTCTCGTACGCCTCCACATCAATACAGACTAGCGGTTTTGATCGAAGGTACACTGTCTCCATCGCCTTCTTTAATGCGGCAACATGGGTCTCCTTCACAAATTTGAAGTTGTTCAGGGTAAAGTAAGACTCTAGTGTTTCCTTTAGAGCTCCTTGAACTGCAGCAGACTGCTTGAGAATTCCCTTCACCGACATGTATAATACACTTAGAAGGTCACTTTTCTTTGTATTTTGTACTACCCTTCACCTGGGGCTGCGTTCTCCTCTGGTGCTGATAAGAACGATGTAGTACTTCGCATCGCACTTACTACTCTTTATGATTGAAGGTGGTGCTGCTGCAATGGATACAGACGTGCACGTGGATCTGATTGTCGAGACGCTCAGGGAGAAACCTCTGGCAGAGCAGATTGAAGAGGCTCTTACGGTTTTTAACAATGGCACTCCTTCTCACAAAGAGCAATTGGAAGTGGTGGTGACTTTGCTCAAGTACACGGTGCCAGATGTGTATCGACACCTCACGGCACCTACTCAGGATGTGGTTGCCGAGGCGTTTCGCTCTACTATCGGATTGGGCAATTTGCTTACGAAGATCGAGATGTTGCTTCGTCTGAAGGCTGATCTTTCTCTAGATCTTCTCCTGGTGCTCAACTGTCACACCAGGCTCCTTGAAAGAGTGCTCTCACCTGGCTTACTTCGGCATTTGTTGGTGGGACGCCTGACTCTAGAGCATAGAGAGGTGGACAGGTTGTTGTTTCGAGGTAAATGCTTGTCAATTCTCAGAGAAGCTGACTATAAGTTGAACGGGGTATATATACCGACTGTTTGCCGTGATCTGAGCAGCTACGCTTCCTATCTCTGCCACGAGTTGCTTTCGGTGCATAAAGATTGTGAAACTAAACTTTTAAACATGCTAATACACTCTCTTCAGGGCGTCAGCCATGATACCGCATTTCAGTTCTTCGACACCATGTTTGCACCAAACAATTTGTCGTTTTTACGGACTTGCGTGTTTGACATGAAACGATTCGAGAGGAAAAGTATTCTTCTAAAGTTTATTCAGTTCGTCCAGAATGCGTATCTTCGTAAAGATATTCAGGATCTCGTCCCTGCTATATTCAGCCTCACACACTACTGTTTCGACAACACTGTCTGGGATAGTATCATGATGGAATCGATAATAAGCCGCTCAAGCTACTCCGTCAATACTTTGGCTGCACATTTGGCGAAAAGAGGGCTAGACGATGACAACTTTATATCACTCGTGCATAAGAACTTCCAAGTTTGGGGAAACGCCATCCACATGAAGGGGGAACCAATTGTTGTTCAAGGCTTCAGAACACACCTTCTAGTCAGCCTTTGTGCTTTGGTGCCTAAGGAAATCCTACAAACCGTTCTTCGAGAAAAATCATTTTTGGATGCTATCTCGAACAGACTCCAAGCCCTTTCAGATAGAGTGAGGAGCCTAGGGGTGTATTTGGCAGATAAGCTTTGTGTATTTGCTAATCAGGAACGTATCTTTAACATGGAGGTCTCGTCTTTAGGAGTGGCTTTTCCTGAACCTATAACATATTTTCAGCAATTACTGCTCAAAGAGGCGTGGGATCTACTTGAAGCTCCAACGATAGAGCAGCCACTTCCAGACGTTGATGAGCTTCTGCAGGCTTTGAAGCAATCTCTTCGACATGACAAGGACAAGGCGATGAATGAGGCCGATGCTCAGATGAGTGACGAGGAAGATGACCCAACATTGCTGACAACTGCAAAGGTTCAGTCTCCTTTGTACATACGTGATCTTCTAGCTTATCTTCTGACAGATACGAAAGCGCCTCAAGCGTACGAGAAGATCCAAAGTGCGCTTATTTCAGCCCCCAATCTCCTTCGACAGAAGAAAGCTTTCGGCAACGAGGTCGCTTTCTACGCAGAAGAGCTACTTAGCAGATTGGCCGGGATGACCAACTACTTCGAGGATAAAAACTTTGAGACGTTGAGACTAAACGCAATGTTGGCAGTGGTGGTTAGTCATCCACCTGTCACCACACATCTTTGTCATTTATTACTTACTGGAGACTACTCTTTACAACAACGAATGTGTCTCCTTTCAGCAATGTCGCTTGCAGCCCGAGAGTTACGAGGCTATAGGGATGAGGCTGTTGCTCGTAGCTATAGTTTGCAAAGCTTTCCGACTCAAATGCTTCCCAGAAATCTTCACCAACATTACTTGGTTGCCGGCGGGCAAAAATTGGAGGAGTATAATGATCTGGCAATTCAATCCGAGATTCAGGACATGTTGATAGGAGAGACGTCTGAGAATGCCAAAGACGAACTAGCTGGGGGTCGAATCCTCCGTGTTTCCGCCGGGCTACAAAAGAAAACAAAAGACAGCTCTCAGCCACTAGTCGCCAAGGATGCACTAATACAGTTTAACAAGTCCGTTGGAAAAACATTCTTTTTTCCACTTTTGGCCATTTGGTATCAAAGCGGAGGGATCAATATTGGTGAATACACTCCGTTATTGGTAGCTCATTATATTAAAACACTTTCTTTGATACTCCACTCGGCATACCCTTCTGCTGCCGATCTATTCGACATGGCTCGTGAATTCCTCATGTTTCTTGTTCTGTTGCTTCCGACACTTGGTGCTGATCAGACTCAGATGCTAGAGGGTGTTTGTACTGGCGTTCTTCTCGTCATGGAAGTTGTTGATAGCAACATACTAGTTACCGAGATGCTGGCAGATCTTGCCAAAGTTCAGGCCCATTTTGCAACTATATGGGAGAACATTATAGATGAAAGGGTTAAAAGTCTATGCGCTGGTTTGATGCTTCGACTAGATGAACTACAGCATAAATTTGAAAGGACCATCATGGATCAAATGAACCGTGGATTTATTTAAGAATGCGATAATCTAAAGGGAGTGAAGTCCCAAGGTCAATGCAGCAATGACGCCCACAAGCACAGTCTTCTTCCAACTGACATCTAAAGCACCTCCGCCAACTCTCATTGCTCCGGAGGTCTTGTTACCCAGAATCGAAGCGGTATGCGACTTGCTTTCAGATTGAGAACCTGATAAGGAATCAGTGTTAGTGACGGCTTCCCAACGTGATTGAGATCCAGTAAAGCCCCACTTATTGAATGTTACAGAACCGCCGGTGGTTTCCAACTTGGTTTCGGTGGGTGACTGAGTCTGAGTAGCGTCCTTCGTGTTCTTGGTCTCGAGCTTGGTGTCGAGCGTACCAGTCTGTGTATTTGCAGTTTGGGTGCCAGTAGCAGCTGTATTTGCTGTATTGGTGTTTGCAGTGTTAGCGGTGTTTGCAGTGTTAGCGGTGTTTGCAGTGTTAGCGGTGTTGGCAGTGTTAGCGGTGTTGGCAGTGTTAGCGGTGTTGGCAGTGTTAGCGGTATTAGCAGTATTGGCAGTATTAGCAGTGTTGACGGTGTTTTCAGCTTTTGCCGTTGCCTTCGTATTCTGGGTGTTACCGGCATCCTCAGCGTTTCCTCCATTGCCATTATTCGTATCTCCAGGATTGTTGTCAGAATTTCCTCCGGTGTCAAACCCACCTAAGTTGGCGGCGAAAACCGCGGGTAGTACGACAGGTGCCACGAATAATGGTGATAGAGACATGCTTATGAAGTGAGGAGATGATGCTAGCTCTATTGAATATGATAGATAATTTTCCCATTACTTGATTGTGAGTCGCTTTTAAGCGAGTCATTTGCGTGTTTACATATTTCCAGATTGGGCCGCACCGAGCTATAAGCGACAAGCAATATGTTTTCCTATACGGGCTACAGCACATTTCTAGAAGAAAAACAACATTCTTTACGTCATACCTACTCCACAGATAATCCAGTGCTGACTTTTTTGGCGGACTTTGCCGCTATACCGAGCCACTTAACGGCTCTTTCGATGTCTTTGTCCTCAACGGCCTCACGAATACCTGGCCATGTTTGACCAGCGTACCCAGTGAAGCGACCTGACGCGAACACAATGTGCTTGAACCAAGGTCTCTCGTGGAGCCCCTCCTCGTACAAAAAGTTTCTCTCAAAATACTGGATAAGTTTGTTTTGACGCTTGATCTCAAAGTAAAGCTTGATTCTCTGCCACCAGTGCAAGTTCTTTCTGTTGTCGTAACGCTCTTGCAAGCTGGCGCTCTCGGTGTCAAATAACAAGGCTTTCTTCTCCAAGTCTTCCAATTGCTGCTCCGTGTGCTTCAAGATCTCACCGAAAGTGGCCTTCTTGTGGTGGTCTGCATTCCTCATCAACATCGTTCTCATGTGTCTGCACTGGTATGGCTCCAACAATTCAGGGAAGGGAAACACGTCGGTATTCTGGTAGTTGTATTGTGACGCTTCATCTGAAGCCGCTTCCATGTCCGGATACTTCGACAAGTATTCAGCAATAGAGTGGTGGGGAACTTTCTTGTCGAGCCAATCTTTGGGAATGATTTCTTTAACCTCATTAAAATACTTAAGCAAGTCTTTAGCGTAGTCGTCCAAGGAAAACTCGATCACCTTGTGGCTGGACAACTCCAAGGCAACAAGTGCGATATACTTGGCAGCCAAATTGTGGTACACGAAACCTGGGTCACCGAACTTCTCCATCCAATGAAACGAGTCATAGTTTGAATGGTATTGGTAAATAGGATCTTTCTTTCCGCTTCTAAAGCTCATATCAACAGAGGGGATCCCTAAATGCTCCAAGAAAACGGTGTAGTCCGAACCCGAGCCCAAATTAATGATCTTATCGCCCAGCTCCTTTTTAAAGTGATCGTAGAGAGAGCCAGAGTTTTTTTCAGGGTAAGGCAAGAGTCTGGCAATTTTTCTCAACACCTTGTTCAACACAGGCGAAGCGCTCAAGGAGAGAATCTTGCCCTGGACGGCGACATCGACATTGTAGTAAGCTACAACATCCTTCTGTAAGCTCTTCGCAGCATATTCACCGTATTCAGTCGAGCCCACAAGGCCATATTCTTCACCATCCCAGCTCTGCAAGATAATGCTCCTCTTGAACTTGTAGCCAGCGTCCTTAAGCTGGCCAAGAGCTCTGGCAATTTCAAGCAAGACAGCAGAGCCAGAATTTGGATCACCAGCGCCGCCTTTAATCCATGCGTCGCGATGATTTCCGATCAAAATGGCCTCGTTCTTGTTCTCACCCTCAAACTCACCGTAGACGTTCCAGATTGGGGTGATCACGAAAGTCTGGTTACTGTACAAGTTCAAGGAAGAATCAGGGTTTGGACCCGTGGTATAGTCGAACTCCTTCAAGCCACCTTTCCACGATTGGGGTGTCTTGATACCGTGGCCGTTGAGCTTTGCCAAGATCGGCTTCACTTCTCTATAAGAGATTGGAAGCACAGGAATCTTGCCAATGGAGCTATGAGGGTCGTTTCTTGGAGCCCCTTTCTTGGAAGCGTACCCGGGGGTAGTGGGGTCACCAGGAGCAGCGCCAACGCCACCCAAGAATTGAGCGCTTCCTCTCTGCACTGAGCTCTCGTGTCTGGCTGGGCCATTGGGATACTGTTTATAACCGTTTGCCTCGGTCACCTCGCCATCATCCGCAGGGTCGGTGTAGATCAAGACTCCTACAGCACCATTGTCTTGTGCAAACTTCACCTTGAGACCACGGAAGATGTTTCCGTAACGAGCAACAGCAATCTTGCCCTTGACACTGATGCCATTTTCCTTCAACCACGCAAAGTCCTCGACACTTCCATAGTTGACATACACATACTCGGCAGTGACATTGCCGTTAGCTCCGTAGCCCAAAAAGGTAGGCACCGTATCGTTTCCGACAGAGGTTCGGTCCTCCTCAATTTCGTCCTCCTTCAATGGTGCCTTGTACACCACTTTACCCTTCTTGTCCAATAAATTCAAGTCATGGCTTTCCGGGTAGGTCAAAAGCACGTCATAATCGTCGACGGTAGTCTTGGCGCCGTACTCCTCGAGCTTGCTTCTGGTGAACTCCACCAAGCCGTAGTTGGTACCAGCCAAATGCTTCTCTGCTGTATAAATTTGCAGCCAATTGCGGGCATAGTTTTGCTCCAAGGCGCCCAACACGATCTCGCGTGGGTTTTCAACCTTTTCCGTGGAGAAAAGCGAAAAATTGATCTTCAAAAGACAAACAAACACTGCAAACGACACAATGGTGAACTTGAGGATGCGCAGGGCCAACCCCTTTCGCGGAGTGGCGGCCACATAGTTTTTTTCCATCTCCATCTTAGTGTTGTAGTAAGAAGAAGAAGTAGTAATGCTAGATAGAGTGGAAATTTGGTCGCGATATCAAAAGCCGCACTTCAGACGGCACCAAGGGGCTTCGAGAAAAGGGTAGGCAAAAGAGAGAAAACACTGCTTCTTTTCTTCTCGAGGGAGCTTCAAATTCGTGTGGATTACAAGTTGAATAGCTCAACTGTTTTACCTTCAGTATGATGTGTCCTTGGCGCAAGCGTTGAGTAAGTGAGGAGTGGCTCTCGCTTATGTTTGCTGCATGTTTTTTTTTGTAGTGGCTGCAAACGAGAGATTCAGCTCGAGCGTTGATGCTTGAACTATATATATGATTATTGGAGGAATTCATTGTCAAAGAAGGAGCTATTGGTCACTGTGCTAAGACATTTAAATTTGTTGAATCAGCTTAATCGCTGAGGTGGCAACGATCACGAAGTGGGGAGCCAGACTATGCGGTCAGATAGTTGGACGTTTGAGGCACAATTAAATTCGATTAGTTCAATTCTGAAGCCAAAAGAGCTTAGAAATATCGATGTTATCTCTTCTCTCAAAGAATAATTAAGTTTCTTACTAGCTACCCTTTCAAACTTGCAACGCGGTGCATTGAAGACCTTCAACAAAGGAGCACCAACAGAGCGTTGGATCCATAAAGTGGCTCGATGCCAAAAAAATGCTGTTTATGAACCCTATAAGCACACTTTGGTGATCATTCGAATGTGAAACCTCACGTTTCAATGTTCAAGGTTCACCATTGAGATTGCCCATTAGATACTTCCTGGAAGGTGTGAATATCGTGGATTATGACGCACCGCAATTCCACAGCATGGTAATTCTCAATGAAAGCACAAGCTATAGAGATGCCTTTTTCTTCTCCTCCTTGGTGTCATCAGTGTCTTCTAGCCCCAAAGATGGCCAGCCTTATCCTTAGCGCACTGGACGTTACCCATTCGGGTAACCCGAGCATAAATCATCACCCCAACCACTCCTAGCCCTCACATCCATGGGCTACAAGGAATACCAAGGGGTGCTTCAGCTCAAGGGCCTGATGATCATTCTGAAAAAGCCTCTCAAGTCGTACAAGCGGTCGCTGACAGGTTGCCTCAGCTGCAAACGCCGAAAGATTAAATGCGACGAAACCAAGGATAGATGCAACAAGTGTATCGCCCGCAAGCTTGATTGCCAATGGCCCCAGCCGCCTCATAAAGAGGGCTCAGCCCTTGTGGTGCAGAGTTACTCAAATGCTAAACCAGTGCAAAACACCTTCATTGCCCCCAAGGTCTCTATGACCATGCAAATTGACACCCTCTTTCTTCTTCAATTTGCCGAACGATTTCTCCCCTCGATAGCCCAGCCTCATTACACTCACAAGGTGCTGACACAAAGTTTGGTGCATTCGGTGGCAGAGAAGCTGGATCTTCTTCGCCAGGTCTCCATCGCTTGTGGTGCCTTCCTCGTAGCTTTCGACGATAACAATTTCCGCCCTATTGCCACCAGCAGGTACGTTGATGCCATAACTCTGTTTATCAAAACAATTAAGAGAGGCAAGTTCGATCAGGAATGGGTGTTTTTGGCCATCCAGGTATTGCAGACGCTTAGTCTTCGAGACCCGGACGGCTGTAACGCTTCAAAATGCGCTCTTCACATGAACGCTGCCTACGAATTGTTCATCAAGGGGATCTTACAAGGCCAAGCCAAGATCTCTGCTCTTCAGAGAGTTTTAATTGAAAACTTTTTGTTCAACTACAGTCTCACCATCATGTTTTGTGAGAGGGACAAAATCCAAGCCCTAATACCCAACCCGTTTGATCTATTTTTTAGTTTCCACGATGTATTTTTGGGCCTTTGCCAGGAAGATTCCCACCCACAATTTAGTCGCTTGTCGATAATGGCCTTTCAGATTGCAGCAAAAGCAAGCTGGCTGTGTCGCATGAATGTTCCGCTTCTTGACCATGAAAAGCACCTCCACATCGAGCTTCTTCACCTGGCTGAAACGTGCCTACAAATGCTGGATTCGCTCATTCCTGAATCAGTACTGGTTTTCGACACTCTAACAGTGACCAAAGTCGTTCTTCTAACCTCAATCATTCTACTAAAGAAAATCATTTGTCCTGATTTGCGAGCAAGTTTCGTGCAACCACAGATTAACGCTACAGTGGCTATAATCAACAACGCCAATAGTAATGTGATACTCCCAATCTGGTCTTCTTTTATTGGTGCTAGCGCCTCCACAACAGAGAGAGACCGTCGAGTTTTCGTTCAGACCCTCCAAAAGTTGATGGCTCGCTCAGGGTCGCATCTTATAGATCGAGTTTACAAGTTCTTAGTGGGACTTTGGGAGATTTACACAGGAGACGAACCTTTCGATCTCCTCATCGATACCAATGCTTTATCCAAAATTTGCGAATAAGCTTTTTTCCCCGTCTTCTAGAGTGACTATATTTGACCGGCGCACCGCTTGTAATCTCGCAATGACACTTTCCTAATCTGGTAACCCGAGCCTTTCGGAGTATATAAGATACCCCAGATTTGACGTTATCACTAGCCAACAATGTCAATTTCTACACTTACCAAGACCTCAATTAAAGCGACATCAGGCCTTGCCATCAAAGAGGGTCGCTTGTTGGCCAACATTCATGAAACTGCTCAGTTTGGTGCCAAAGGTAGATGGGGTCCCCAGGAAACAGAAACCGGTGTTTGCAGACTTGCCTTATCTGACTTGGACAAAAATGTTAGAGACTGGTTTGTGGAGGAAACCAAAAGCTTGGATGTAAGATTGTAATTGACAAAATGGGTAACATTTTTGCAATCTACCCCGGAAAGAACCAAGGTTTTCCAACGGGAATCGGCTCCCACTTGGATACACAGCCAACTGGCGGTCGATATGATGGTGTCTTGGGAGTCTTGACTGGCCTTGAAGTTTTGAGAACTTTCAAGGAGAACAACTTCGTTCCCAACTACCCTGTGTGTGTAGTTAACTGGACCAACGAGGAAGGGGCCAGATTTCCTGTCAGCATGATGTCATCTTCAGTATGGGCTGGAACCCATAAGAAAGACGACATTTACCAGTTGAGGAGCGTGACAGACGCAAAGCCCGTCTCAGTCAAAGAGGAGCTAGAAAGAATCGGGTATATGGGAGACGTCGAGTGCTCTTACGAAGCTAACCCTTTGGCAGCGCATTTTGAGCTTCACATTGAGCAAGGTCCAATCTTGGAGGAGACAGCCAAAAAAATTGGTCTCGTGCAAGGTATCCAAGCATTGAGGTGGTTTGAGGTGAAAGTAAAAGGAAAAGCTCAACATACTGGTACTACGCCCTTAAGGAGCAGAAGTGATGCCCTTCTTGCAGCGTCTAAAATTGTTATCAGAGGCAACGAGATAGCACAGAAGTATGATGGTCTTTGCAGCGTGGGGATCATGGAATTGCAACCAGCAGTGGTGAATGTCATTCCACAGGATGTGAAGTTTATCGTCGATATGAGAAACCCAGACGATAACAAACTCAACCTTATGTATGAGGAGATTCAGAATGCCATGGATCAGATTATGAAAGAAAGTGGGGTCAGGCTAAGCTTCGAGTTGAACGAGCTCCTCCACCAGAGAGCTGTACATTTTGACGAAGAGTGTAAGAAGTGTATCAAAGAAGCGGCCATCGAGCTCTATGGCGAAGACCAGACCTTGCCAATTGTCAGTGGTGCTGGCCACGACAGCGGTCTCACGGCGCTCAAATGTCCCACGGCCATGATCTTCATTCCTTCGAGAGACGGTGTGTCCCACAATCCCGAGGAATATAGCACTCCCGAGCAAGTTCACGAAGGGTTTGAGGTGATGTTGAATGCCGTGTTGAAGTATGACGCTCAGCGGAAGGAGTAGCAAGACATAATGTTTGAGTAAATATATGGATGAAAACTTCTTTGATTTGTCTCTTCCTTTTTGACGCAACATTTCGCAGCCATTTGTTGGGTTATGCAATGCTCTGCCACTAAATTGAGAACGGTAGCTTCAAAGCATCCTCTTCTCAAATTTTTTTTTTTTTTTTTTTTTTTCAATCTCATTTCGTTTTTTAGAATCTCCTAACAACGATAATATAACACTATATAGTGCTATCCATATTCCTCAGACTACCTCTTGGTGACTCTTGCACCCTTGATCTCGCACTTTCTCAACATCCACTACTACTTTACACTGTTGTAGCGTCTCCAATTACGCCCTCAATGGAAGCAGCCTGATGCTAACAAAAACAAGAAACTTCGTGTGGGGAGCCAAGCCAGCTAACCCCGTGGAGGCCAGACTACTCGTGAAAATCGACTGGTTTGTGCTTTCGTTCGCATGTCTCCTCTACTGGGTGAATTACTTGGACAGACTCAACTTGAGCAATGCCTACGTGAGTGGTATGAAAGAGGACCTCTCAATGCACAAAGATGAGTTTAATATCATCAACACGTGTTTCAATGTCGGCTACATCGTGGCGCTTATCCCACACAACTTGATTTTGCTTCGAATACGACCTCGTATATGGCTTTCGTTTTGTTCTCTCGCATGGGGGTTCTTGACATTTGCCATGGCCTGGGTGCATAGCTACAAGGCATTATGTGCCATTCGTCTCTTTCAAGCAATGCTCGAGGCTCTGACGTTTAGTGGGTGTCATCTTCTATTGGCGTCTTGGTACACTGAAACTGAGCTTGGGAAAAGAACGGCTGTGTTCACATCGGCTGGGCTCATTGGCAATATTTTCTCGCTGACAATGCAAGCGGCGATATACGAGAATATGGATGATGTGGCTGGTCTTGCCGGTTGGCGCTGGTTGTTCATTATCGACTTCCTCATCACAGTGCCAATTTCCGTTTATGGATTCTTCTGCTTTCCTGATACCCCGGAAACAAGCAAAGCTTTTTATTTTAGTGAGCAGGAGAAGTTGTTGGCTATCTCCAGACTCAAGAAACGACCCAAAACCACGTTTGACTGGTCGATATTCAAGCGGGTTGTATCCAGATGGCACTGGTGGTTATTCTCCTTCTTTTGGGTGCTTGGCGGTGAGAATGAGTCCTACGCCAGCAACTCGCTCTTTGCTCTTTGGCTTCAATACTTCGACTACACTGTCCCGCAGCGAAACCACTACCCAATGGGTGTGTACGCGGTTGGTGTTTTAGCCAACTTTTGCTGCTGTTGGTACATAGATGCGACCAATGCAAAGCACCACTACAGAGCTGCTATTCTCATTGGCGTCATCATGATAATATCCACGGTGTTGCTTCTCGCTCGACCGCTTTCCACTGTCTACGTGTTCGTTGCTCACTACTTGAGTGGCTTTTCCTATGCTGGCCAACCAGTGTTCTTTGCATGGGCCAACGTTGTATGCTACAACGACCTTGAGGAGCGAGCGGTAGTGTTAGCCTCGATGAATATGTTTAGCAATGCTGTGAACGCATGGTGGCTGATTTTGTTTTACGGGGCCTCTACTGCACCCTACTTTACTAGAGGTAAGTGGGCCATGATAGGTACCACAACGGCTAGCATTATGTTGGCCATTGTGATGAGACGGTTGCAGATTCGTGACATACGCAGAGAAGATTCGATAGATGAGGAATCGGTGCCTGACTCCTACAAAGTTAATTAATGACTCACGAACTAAAATTCATTAATGTAGAATAAAGATAGCATAAGTTTAATTTCGTTATCAATAGTGAACATAATCCTCTCGTAGATTCGCGTCTCTTTCTGACTCTTTTTTTCTATTTTGCTGTACCTGCGTCAGGCTTCAATCGCTTGGCTCATTTTGTTTTTATTTGAGAGTACGATTCTTCTCACAATGGGGCCGACACTCCAAATCAGATGAGCACAATGACACCTGGATCCTGAGACTATTGAATTCTCAGATGTTTGAGCAAATCATTTTAAACTTTTTTTTTTTGTAATTTCCTACGTTGTTTTTTTCGTATCTTTTTGCCTATAATTGTGAGCGCTCATTGTTCCTGACGAACTGCAACAATCACTGGGGTCAATGTAACAAGTACCGAGGATGTCCTCGAGCATACGAGTCATTACTGGGTCGATGAAGCTGTATGAACATGATAAACGGCCAAAAACGGCCAACTAAAAGATTTCTGACCATTCCTATCAGAGGCTTATCGCCGTTCGTTATGTCCGCATTGTCTTCGAAGCACATGCTGAATGAAAGAAAGTATAACTAGTGTTAGCCATGAAATTATTTCAAAGATTCAATCTATCATTTTCTTGGTAATAAAGATGGCCTACAAGTTCCTCATTGTATCTGAAAACGACAAGCCTTCGACTGGATACGATATCCAAAGTAACTCATACAATCCATCGAAGGTCTACCGACACGGATACGGTGTCAAAGTCAATGTGGATGGCAAGCTCACATTAATCGAAGCTGCTGAGACTGCCGTCCATCACTATCAAAAGAAGTTTCCACAAGAAAAGCCCTTCGCCATAAGGGGTGTCAGGGCGGATACGTTTTTTGATGTTGTGGATTTGCAGAAATCCTTACAGGATAGCTTCAACGAAGATGAGACTGTCATTGTTACAGTGGATCGCAGGCCCATTATACGAGCCCTGTTCCAGGCCTAATGAAGTTTTTGGTTAGGCTCAGCTTCATTCATGTTGTTCATGTGGCTTTCGTTAGCTTGGTCGTCATATTTGGGGTAAGGAACCGTTTTGCCATTGGGAAAGTGATTCAACAGGTGTACGGTTTGTAGTCTTATCTCGGAGTATATAGGAAAAGTTTGTACGTCAATGCAATATCTTTTAACCCTTAATTATGTAAAAACACCTACTGTAATTTTCTTTTCCGCTGTGCTATCGCCTTTTTCAGTTGAATGACGATGAAAGAAATCAATCTAAAAGATTATTGGATGCCACGCTTGCTACACCTAGCTCTGCGGCAAATTATCAAGCTTTGCCTTACCACTCTCGATCCATTTGGGATCCACCAACTTATCCTTATCCTTGCACGCAACCTTGAATGCAGTTTTTATGGTACCGTCACTGACACCTGTCTTGCTGCCGATCTTTGCAGGAGTAACCTGGGCATCGAAAAGCAAACAAGCAAAATAAATCACGGTTGCGGCAACAGTGATGGGCGATCTACCTGCCAAGATGCCCTCTTCGGAACATTTACGTGCGATGGACTCTGCAGCGTTAGTAACATCCATACTCAAACCTAGATGAGAACAGAATCTTCTGATCAAAACATCCGATGATGCCAGTATGGACTGCTCACTATCTCTAATGAAGGAGTAAGCGTTAGGGTCTGCATGACTTTTCTCCCTCAAGATTGCCATGACAATTTTGAAGACCTTACCTGTCGTCTTTATGGGCACATTCGTGAGAGCCCAAATCTCTTTGAGTGATCTTGATAATTTGGCCATCTTGCAGCCCAAGTAAATGGCTGCAGCCATGATAGATTCCTGTGACTTTCCCTTAAGCTGGCGTTCCTCATAGACAAGCTTGTACACTTCTTTGGCTATGTCAACGACACTTTTCGGTAGCTGGATGGCATCACACATCTGCGAAATCTTGGTGAAGGCAGCCAACAAAGCGTTGTCCTTCTTATCCACCAACGACTTCGCTTGAGCTCTATTCAAATCACGTCCGGTCTTGACGTTTTCAGGTACGTACGAAATCATCGTGGAGAGATTCTCTGTGTCCAAAAGAGGATTTCCGGCGTCACCCACACGGCTCGGATCGTCTCCGTTTTGATCGTCGTTACTGAATGTTCTCCATTCAGACCTAGTGTCCACAACACGGTCGCTAAGGACAAATCCGCAATCACCGCAGACTATATCACCCTCACTGAATCTCTCAATAAGATTAGGTGGGAACGTCTTGCAGTCGGGACACATGAGGGTAACATTCAAGTTTGGACCCTTGAAAGGCTCCTCCAGCTTAAGCGCCAGGGAGTCCATTTTGAGAGTCACCAGAAACGCTGTAACGACTGAGTGTGTGCGGCAGATGAAGAGAGGATGAAAAAGAAGGTGTACGTGGGGAGTACTTCTTTTTCGTTTGATCCTATTCTTGGATCTGTTACTCAGCTGTTCGACCTCCTTACTAATGGTTGTTTCGGGCCGCGCACGACCCTCGCTATTCCATCTTATTCCATAAACTGTCGTTACTAGCATTTATTACACGCCAGACAAGGGCCGACAATCTTAAAAGACATTATTCGGTACCACCATGCTTTGGAAATTTATCTCAATTCCTTGATTAGTTGCAGTCAAAAGACTAAATTTTCGAAAGTGAGTTACAAGTAATTACAGTAAGACATGTCCCAATTGAGTAATTCAAAAAGAGATTCTACTCGCCAATATTGAGCAAGATCTTCTTCCAGCTCCTTTGACCACTTTTCTTGACCACCTGTTCCTCCACGGGAATCGGATTTCCGTTCTCGTCCTCAACTGCATTGTTTGAATCACCTAGGTAATAGTTTCTTTGGAAAAACACCGCAATGAGACGTATCACTTGCAAAGCAGTAGCTATCACATAGAAATACCAGTTCACGTCTCTGTAAGCTCGTATTCCTGCTTGTCTGACGTCACTGTGAAAATCGTACTGACGAAGAGTGGTTATATCCTTGAAGAATGTAATTACCTGGTCATCTGAAACACTTGCAGGCATGTACTTCCTCAACGCTGATTCCATTTTTCCTTGCCAAATGGCAGTGGAGATTGCAGACCCAATCGAAGATCCAATTGAGGATGTCAAACTCAATATAGACACAGATATTGCCATATCTCTATGAGGGATGGAGGCTTGAAGGGCAACTTGCGAAGCAGGAACACAAAAGCCACCTCCGATACCATCAAGAAGACTGGCCCACACTAGGGTGACAGTTTTATCACTTGCTGTTCTACCATCGAGCATGATCGCAGATCCTAGGATGGCCATTATGACGCCAAAGTACTGGTATATTTTGAATCTATGGGTCAATCGCATGAGTATACCAGCAACGACTCCAAATACGCACAATCCCATGGTCAAGGTGTTGTTGAAGTAAGTCCAGTGCTCGTTATCCCAATCTCTTACAATCCAAGCGTATGAAGAGAGGTACACCAATGGAATGTTACCAGCAAATTGATACATAAAATCGATCGTCACAGAAGCCACAAGCGTTCGATTCAAACACCTCTTGGGAAGGATAGGGAATGGCGCAAAGTAAAACTCGAAAAAAATGAATACTATCAAAAAGATTCCACCCACGATAAACATCGCAATCAAGCTCGGATTTTTCCACTGATTGTCGGCATTCTGGTACAAAGAGAAGGGCAACAATACCAATGAAAATCCAAAACCTAGAAGTAACAAGCCGAAGATGTCAACTTCGACCGCTACCCTCCATAAAAGCTTTTTCCAATTCTTTTTGAAGCCCAAGTCTCGTTTATACTGAGCAAGGCCCTCCTGATCAAGACCTCTATGTGCCCGACTTTCAAACACAAACATGATAATTGCAGCGGGAGAAAGTACCACGGGAAGAATTACGCAAAACATACCATATCCCCACCTCCAATCACTTGGACCCAAATCCAGGACAATGTAACCTGCGTACCAAGTATTGATGATGAAAGGTGTGCTCAAGGCTGATGTGGCGAGGCCCCTCCACTTTAAAGGAGTCATATCAGCAACTATGATGCTATTGAGGAACTGAATCCCGGAATTTCCTGCGGAGGAAAAAGCAGCACCAACGATATAGGCAGAGATCGTGTGGCTTGAAGCCACAATAATGTACCCAAGTGTATAAAAGACAATGGAAATAAAGTATGTGGTTGGACGGGAGACGATATTGGCGATCTGCGCCCACACGGGTTTTGAAATAGCAGTGATGATTTGCTGGGCGATTGCAAGAGCACCTAGCCCTAGAGAATGCTCTTTAAATGCCGAAGTCGCCCAGGGCTGGATGCTGCTCGTAACAGACCAGTCTAGAGAGATAGCCCAAGAACACAAAAGAATTGAAATACCCAATATCCATCTCATCCGAAGACCTTTCTCGTGAGTGTATAGGACATCCTTGAGGGCTTCCACTCGATAGACCCCTCTATCCTTAATGAACTTCTCGTCGCCGGTATGAAAACTGGATCCATCGATCTTGGAGAGGTGGTTAACCAGCTTTTGATTTGTCAAGTCTGCACGCTTTTCACTGATCTCATCCAGAGATGTGTGATCTTTTGAATCATTTTGACCAGAAGTCTTTTTCGACTCCTCAATCGCTCCCTTCACCATGTTTTGCCAGCTGAATTACACGCAATTGCTGATGCTTTATATTTCGGAACGTGGGGGGTAAAGACCGAGAGCCGGATTGTATTCACAATGAAGCACCCTATCAGCGTACTCCGCCATTGACCCTGAATGGGGCTGCATGGACATTTCCCTGTTGTCACTTTCAAATTGGCATATTTTTTCTAAAGAAGGAGTTGACTTAGGTGGTGTCTGGGTTTCTAGGTGGTGTCTGGGGTTTCTTTAGGTGGTGTCTGGGTTTCTTAGGTGGTGTCTGGGTTTTCTTAGGTGGTGTCTTAGGTGGTGTCTGGGTTTTCTTAGGTGGTGTCTGGGTTTCTTAGGTGGTGTCTGGGTTTCTTAGGTGGTGTCTGGGTTTCTTAGGTGGTGTCTGGGTTTCTTAGGTGGTGTCTGGGTTTCTTAGGTGGTGTCTGGGTTTCTTAGGTGGTGTCTGGGTTTCTTAGGTGGTGTCTGGGTTTCTTAGGTGGTGTCTGGGGTTTTCTAGGTGGTGTCTGGGTTTCTTAGGTGGTGTCTGGGTTTCTTAGGTGGTGTCTGGGTTTCTAGGTGGTAGCAATACGTAACTGAACGAAG